>NW_008795677.1:371462-376718 GCF_000699145.1 Aptenodytes forsteri | reverse complement strand
GTCTTCCCCCCCAGGAGGTTGCTCAGGGCCCCCTCCGCCCCGACCCCGAACGGTTCCAGGGATGGGGCATCCACCATCCAGCTCCCCGGGGGACCTGTGCCGGCCTCTCACCCGTTGTCCTTCCCCCCTCAAAACGAGCGCTCGAAGGTGAATGTCTCCTTGAAAAACGCGCGCTACGCTCTTCTCTTTCATCTGCCAGAAAGAATTAATACCCCGTGTTGGTCCCTGGCCCGGCCCACTTGTTGAGCAGGGTTTGTTATTTGCTTTATTTTAATAGAGGAACCAAGAAACAAAGAGAGTTGTGGAGGAAAGAGGCTCAGGAGAAAAAGTGTTTCCATCAAGAAAGGGTTGCGCCCTCCTTCCTCTGAAAGGACAGAACAGCCCCTGAGAAGGCACCAGTGCTTCTCCCTGCCCGGCCCTGGTCGGGGAAGGAACACCCGGCCTTTCCCAGGCATCCCACGTCCCCCCGGCCCAAGGTGCTGCTCACACACCCACACACCCCTCCTCGTCCCAAAACACACACGGGCGAGCAAGGCGTCTGGCCACGACTGTAACATCTAAGCGATGATTCACCGTCAGTGTTAAAACAGACAATGGCGGCGTGATTGGCCGGGCATAAGGCGATAGTTCGTACTACTGAAATCGCCTCCTCCTTGTTTTGGAAGAGTAACGCAGCAACACTCACATGGAAACGCGTGTGGAAATTGCAAATGCATTATTCTAGTTCTTCTGGTGAATACGTTAAAAAGAAAAAAAAAAAAAAATACTGTTCCACTTACAACCGAACAAAACGGCCAAGTAACTCGCCCTTCTTCTCAAACAGTAGCAAAGGCTGGGGAACAAAAGAAAAAAGTCACTTTAACTGCTTACTCAGCAGAGGAGAGGTTGGAGAAAAGTGGAAGGGACCCAACGAGGCATGAATACGCTATCCCATAATCGCGCTGGCTGCTAACGCGAGGAACATCTGCAGCACCAAAACAATGTAAGCAGTGTAACAATCTGAAAATCCCTTTTTTTTTTTTTTGAGTGACTTCTTTGTTACTGCTAGCAGTAGTAAATCCTACACTAAAGAGCTAAATAACTCATGTAAAAGTAAAGGGAGCTACAAATCTTGAAGAAGGCGGGTGCTACACAACACTGCATCTGTTATGCCATAATTAGAGCTGCAATCACAGTCACAGCGAGTATTTTGGGGAAGACATACAACAGCCATTTGTTATCAGCGTCAGACATTCATGGGAATCATTTGTGAAACCTGTAAAGATGTGGTTATTCTTTTAAATTTACAGACAAGCCTACCTGCACACAAAGGCTGTTTTTAGAGAAAGAGGTTACCTCCCCTTTCACGTTTTAGTCACATTTTGCAGAAATTCATCCCCCTCCCCAGCCCTTTTTTCATACAAAACTAAGCCTTTTACAGTCTTTGTCCGATATTTGTTTATTCCCATTAAGAACTGAACCTAAGGCAGATTGTTGAGGTACGTGGCGATGATGCATTGTGCGTTTTCTTCTTACAATAATGTTTCTTGCAAAATTAAAAAAAAAAAAAATCACCGATATTTCTGAATGCAAATAAGAAGAAAACTTGAATCACACGTGACGGTTCTGAAAACTCAGAGGTGACGGTGCAGTGACGTAAATGGGATGAAGGACACAGTGTCTCACTCTCAGCCAAATCCATCGCTTGTCCCTCTGGCCCTAGAAGAGAAGGGACCTGCTGCTACATTTTTAAATCTGTATTTATTTTGGTCTTCGAGCTGGAAAAGAATAAGGAAACGGGATTGCAGAATTCCGTGACAGCCAGGAAAAGGAGCAGATTTTCCTGAGAGACTTTTACGACGGAAGGCTTGACGCCTTGTGAGAGGAAGAAGTCGCTGGGAGTCACCGCAAGTAGCAAAAGGCCAGTACCCCTGGGAGGCAGCCAGTGCTGAGCGCAGGCTGTAAGGTGTGAGGAAGAAGTGAGAGGGAAAGACACAGTTTGAGGATTTTCAGTTTCATTACGTCAGTTTTCTAGTTCTTCGTCCTCCATCCTCACGTAAGTCGACGCCAGGGTAAAAATACAGAGGGAATTAAGCAGTGGTTAGCTAGAAAGCTAGCCCGCAAACAGAGGAGGATCCCTCGTGTTAAGAAACGAGCCTGTAATTGTCCACCGTGAAGCTGCACATTTCCACCTGATCTTTTTCTTTTCTTCTGTCGGGACACGAGAGTTGCACTGCCGCACCACTCCCTCTGAAATCAAGCGTACGGTGCGACAGCGCCCACAAACAAAATACTGGAAAAGCCTATTGTGACGAGTAGCTCAAATACTTCTTGATGAGAGCTACAAAACCAGCACAAACTCACACGTACAAATTTACTGAAGGACGACAACCTCGTTAACCTCAGCTGCCCTTGGCTCCTGTCCCCAAATCCTGGGCATTCCCCTTCGGCAACAGCTTTAGGCGTAGTCAAAGAAAAACGCTCTTGCTCAGTAACGACACATCAGTACTCTCCATTTCCCGCAATCCCAGCAATCCAGCATGAAACCTAACCAACCTAACCAACCAGGGAATCGCGGCGGGTGCGAATTGACAATAGGTCTAATAACTGCACGAGCTCAGGTCTCATAACCGCACAAGCCGTCTCAAAGAAATGCCCAAACGCCCCAGTAAGTCCTAAACGTTCGACTGCCGAAGGCATTCTTCCTCATTGGAAGCAGTTCGAAAAAAAATATTCTAGCACGTGGATTGCATTTCCTTCCCAAAGCAAAATTTATTAGCTGAAAAAATATGTAGACATAATCAAACTTCGCATATGGGGGATCGCACAGGAAATAATTTTTAACTCACTTGAAACAGAGGGCTGCGGCCACATACGTGACCACCCCTCAGCCGTTTATAAAAGGGATATCGTATCTCCAACCCATACCTATCAACCCACAGAACCTCGTGCAGGATCAACGGCTAGTAACTTATGATCAGGCAGCTCCCACGAACGAGGGTTTAGATGATCGGGCAGATTAGTGTGCGGACGCTCCCCACGGACATATCCTGTCGGTTATGTTGTTTCGAGGCCTGTATTCGTTACACCTAGGTCCAGGTGCTTGGCTCAAGTGCCTTAACCCACCCAACAGCTGCATCACATTCCAGTGAACAACCTTCCAGGTTAACAACATACAATTACCTCCCCCTTCATACAGCTTTGATGAAGGGGATTCCACCCCGGCTTAAATTTACTTTACAGAGCTGAAAAGAAATTATGCACCAAAAGTGTGAAGCGACTCCCTGAAAGTTCTTCAGCAAAGCGCAAGCGTTGCCAGAAGCTTCTTGTAGTACAGCAACGGCAGTAACGGCAGCGGTATTAAATGAATCCCTTCAATTTGATAAGCGCAGTCAGTTGGAAGGGCTGCCGTACTGAGTTTTGCTTGGGTGTTTTCCAGACCTAGGACCCTCACTCCCAAACGCATTCACGTAGGCACGTAAGCCAAAGCCAAAGAAGAACGTCCTCTTTACAGCTGTGGATGCTGCAGTTGGATCACTGCTGCCGTGTAAGCCATCAAGCTTATCACTAGCTCGGGCATGTCTACGCTGTCAGGCGGTCACTAGCTTCCCCTTTTCTATCACAGAAGTCATGCTTTCCTAGGAGAAAAATCATCTTTTTCTTTCTCCAGAGTCGTTCCTTGTGATATCATTCCTGGCTACTTCCATAATTCGAAAACTTAATCCTACAAGGCCAGCTCTATTCCCACTGAATTCAACAAGCAGCAGATCCACTAAATTTAAGATGTCTAAAATCCCACCGTTACAACAAACAACAAAACCTAGAAACTTATCTTATAGTTAAACTAGGACTTCTTTCTACACCTTGACCTTACTTCATATTCTGCACCTGTGCTATCTAGACTTTAAAAAAAAAAATTTAAAAATCATTGTCAGTAAGTCAGGACACTTCCAGTGTCCACATTTTAGAAACTGAAGGCTCAGGGGGATCTTATCAACATGTACAAATACCTGATGGGAGAGAGTAAAGAAGAGTGAGCCAGGCCCTTCCCAGTGGTGCCCAGTGACAGGACGAGAGCCAATGGGCACAAACTGAAATACAAGAAATTCTATTTAAACGTAAGAAAAAAACCAACCCTTTTTAAATGTAAAGGAACAGATTACCTAGATAGCCTATGAATTCTCAATCCTCAGAAACACTCAAAACTTGACCGGACATGGCCCTGAGCAACCTGCCCTAGCTGACCCTGAGCTGAGATAGGGATTGGACTAGACGATCTCCAGAGACCCCTCCCCACCTCGACCCTTCCGTGATGCTACTAATACAGAGCCTTGATTCTGCAGCTGTTTGAAGAGTGCACTGCTGTTAGTAGCTGTTAAAGGCGTCAAAATGCTCAGGTGTTGAGTAATTGTAAATATTGTCATTCTTAAAACGGTGACAGCTATATTTTGTCAGTTGCATTATATAGAAACATTTTGCATTGTTTTGCATTATATATTAAAAAAAAAAATCTCTAAACATCATGTGCGGTAAGTGCTCTGTATCTGTTGAGCAACGTGCCACAGATGATCATCTGGGATTTTATCGACTGGCCACTACAGGAGTTTCTGCTGGTCACCTTGAGCTGAACCCTCGGCTTCCATCTGTCCCACCCTGATAAGAGAAGAACAATAGAGTGACTCAGAGGTGGGTGGCAAAGCCATCTATGCTTTACCACCGACATCATTAAACCAAACCGTAACGGGGAAGAGTTAAAGTAGGCATTTATTTAATTATACTCAAAAGTCTGAACAAATTATTTTTACGGTGATGAAATGAAGTTAAATAACACGTATCACAGAAATGAGCATTTTTTACGTGCTGTTATATAACTGTTCCCTATTCGTTCCCTCCTCAATGAATACAGCACAAACAGAATCAGCAGCAGAGAAACACAAAGGTGCGAGCCAGAAAAAAAAAAGCCAAAGAGACCAAGGAAAATATTTTTACTCTGCTCAACAGATAATCAAATCTCAAAAGTCTGAACAAATTATTTTTACGGTGATGAAATGAAGTTAAATAACACGTATCACAGAAATGAGCATTTTTTACGTGCTGTTATATAACTGTTCCCTATTCGTTCCCTCCTCAATGAATACAGCACAAACAGAATCAGCAGCAGAGAAACACAAAGGTGCGAGCCAGAAAAAAAAAAGCCAAAGACCAAGGAAAAAATATTTTTACTCTGCTCAACAGATAATCAAATTATTCCTTTTTAACTTCCCCCCCCCCCCAATA
>NW_008795677.1:346945-371418 GCF_000699145.1 Aptenodytes forsteri | reverse complement strand
AAAAAAAAAAAAAAATTCTTTTTTTACCCCCCCCCCCCCCCCCCATATTTTGCTCTGTGTAAAAATTCCGAGTGAAATCCTGGCCCCGATAAAGGCAAGGGGGAGTTTCATTGTTGACTTCATCCAGCCTAGCCAACCATTACCATTTCAACACAGTAGTATCTCCCACTAATATAGCCATCGTCCTTGTGCAAGGAGCAAGCAGGGCTTTTAACACACAAAACTTGACTCAGACACCACAGAAAATGTTTTTTGTTTCATTTAATGCAAGGTCGATACAACCCGATTTCTTCATTCAATTCTGTGCGTTCCTTGGTATGAAAGGATTCATTTCTTGACAGAGACAGAGGGGGTGAAACAACAAAAAGATCTAACTGGTCACTTGGTATCAGTTTAATTTCATTTTCCCCGCCATATCTTCCAATTGTCAGCAGGGAAGAACAACTACAACGGAAGACCAACGGTTGACCCACATGTCAATGACCACTGCTGACAGATACTGAGCAGATTAACCGTATGGCCACAAACCCTCAGCTACCTGTGTCTGACTGCGGACACGCAGCAACAGTCAAGACAAGTAGGACTTGAAACAGAGACCTGAAGTGCGGTACAGGTGGGTGCCTGACCTGCTGAGAATCCAGGCGGCTCCCCTAAGGGACCTGAGCAGGACCTGTCATTCCAGACATTCGCTACCTCAAGCAAAACGCTAGATACCGTCTTGCTTTTTTCTTATACCTAGGTTGAGGATGGGACCAGGGAAGAGGGAGAGGTGAACAATCTTCACAACAAGAAAAGTTGAGGTTCTAGCCCAAAGTGTGACTCGCAAAAATACCTCAAGTGTAAGGGGGAAAAAAAAAAAAAAGAAAAAAAAAAAGGCACAGCGACCAAAGAGGCGGGTCAGCGTTTGTTTCTACTAATTCTGACTGTAATCTCCTAATAAGCAGATTCCTCCAACCACACGTCATAGTTTTCCATTAAAAATAACCTATTATGTTGTGTTTAAGAAATACTGGAATGTTACACAGTTTGCATCTAAAACACGCGACAAAGCGATCCTTCTCTCATCTGGATTTGTGTTAGATAGCTACGATTGACCTGGTAATGAATCTTCTCAGAGAGCCAAGAAATACAAAGCCATCTTCCAAGAAATACATCTGAGGTGTACTTCCATTCTTTTAGTAAGCCATGTTTGAAAAGGAGAACCGATAAAATTACAAGAAATAAAAACCATCCCGGCTCCGTTCTACTCCTCGTTTCCGACTTCAGCACCCCGGCCCTGGACAGCAGGAGGCACCAAGCCCCCTTCCCCACGCGCTGTTGGAGTTGGAGGGGCCTTCTGGCCACCCGCTTTCTTTTCTTCAGCCTCCTAACACCGAGCACAGCACAAACGCCTGCCACCCCTGGTTTCCACGCAGCAGAAAGGCAGCGAATATTCCTGCGGCAACTACGCTCGGGCGACTCCTTTCCTCAGGTGAGGATCTGCTGTTGGTAGCAATCTCAAAAAGACGATACGTGTGTTCTTGGTGTAAGTACCCTCCTACCATCAGTCAAATATACCATAGCTGACGATGCGCAGCAATACTGAAAACGTGCGTTACAGAAAAGGTTCTTGGTTCAAAGGTAAATATTTCCAAACTGTGAAAATTTCACGAGTTTGATACTGTCAACAACTTGTATGTGTGTTTAAAAATAAAAAAAATAAAAAATTTTTAAAAAAAATCTATGTTTAATCACGTGGCTCTATTCCCTGCTGCTTCTATCCTCTATAAAAGTGTCATCCATGGAAGTGGCAAGGAACTATCAATATTTAAGATTTTTTAAATGGGATTCTCGACAGCCTTTAAACACTGATGAAAGTCAAATCAGCAGTGCTATATGCTGGCATAAATCTGAGACTACCTATTCAAATGCCCATTAAAAAGTAAGTAATGCAGTATGCAAACGTGACGCTATCTTTTATCTTTTTTTTTTTATCTTTTATCTTTTTTTTTTTTTTCTAGAAAGAGTGCATTATTAATATCAAGCCACCAAACTCACTAAATAAAGTAATTGTCTAAAGAAAGAATTAAAACAGTTTGTTATGAAACACTAAGTTACATTGTTCTTCGCTATTAACGCCTCCAATTTGCTGGGATTATACAGTATTTCTACCATTATCTGCATTATAATTGTCAGCCGAGTTTTGCAGAGGTATGATTGTCCGCATAGTTTGAAGTGCTCCACAAAACATGTACACAGCAAAGGTTCATACATACAAACTGATAGTCAAAACACAGATTTTAAAAAAAATGTTAGACTGGGGAAAGTCCTCTCCGCACTCTGCGCTGTAGATCAAACAAATTAAAATCCATGAACCGAATGCACCATTTTCCGCCCAGTGGGAGCTGCAAATTGATCGTTTGCATTATTCAACCATCTGGTAGTTACAACGGAGTGTATGTGACCTCACATAACACCTCTGGTTAGAAAACACCAAACTTAGGCAAGAGAAAAGGCTCTTAAGTACCTTGCGATTATCATGCTGGTCACATGCTCCGTGGCGATTGCCATAGTAACCAGACACTTACCACGGACGCTTTCTAGCTAGAAGCATTCTCTTATGCCCGGAATTTTTATTCTTTGGGTAATTGTTAATTTATGGGGGGTTTTTTTGGAGTAAAGGAGTTGAGGGTTTTTGTGTTCATTTGGGAAAGCAAAGATTACCAGAAGTGAAATCTGAAATCGGTTATAATACAAATGGAAAATGAGAAGAAACGTTTATGCCATGGGTTCTATAAAATACAGTACCTTGTATCATTTCACATGCACAAACTGCACGGGAAATGTGTCACATTTTCAGCAGAAGGTAACAAAATAAAGAACAATGTTTTTTTTTTTCTTGCCAGGTACTCAAGTGAGCCTCTAAGGTTGAAATTATTGTAGGTACAGCTGGCAGTTACGATCGTTATAGACAACCTTCTCTTGCTAGGTACCGTTTTCATTTTCTTGTAAAATATTCTCATCAAAATTCCACCTCTGGGATTTAAGGTTTTGGGTTTTTTTTATACTGGCTGTCTCAAGATGAACTTGAAATGTTCATCTTCAGCTATTAAAGATTTTTACATCCCCAGGCTTTGGATGAAAAGGCACGAAAAGGGTAAGAAGGATTGCCCACACCGGGGGAGCGGAACCAGGACTGAATCCGGGAATGGCACCAGTGGCACGGGAAGAGCCGAGGAATTACCCTGTGAGGTTAAAAAAGGGGAAACGGACAGAAGAGTCGGCGCTTCCTAAAGCCTAGCGTCCTCCAAAACTGGGCGGGGGAGGTCAAGATCTACAATCAGCACGTGTTTGGAAACTCGACAAATTGTGTAGCGGCTCACATTCAGAGCACCAAGCTACTGCCGTTATTGCTAAGGAGGAGCAGGTGGTTGTCTACTGTTCCAGAAGGAAGGCAAAGCAAACAGCAACGGTACTCATGTAACCTTAATTCTACCTGTATTCATGCGTTATACAGTCTAATCCTATCAATTGCATACCTGTTATTTCACTAGAACCACCTGGCTCAGTCAGGGCTTAGATCAAGGGATCACCAAGGGATCAACAAGAGATAACAGATGCCCTCACCCTGTATCTGACTTGCAGATTGTTTTATATACATTTTTTTTTTCTTTTTAGAGAAATTGGAAGACATGGTCTAGGGCACTGTAGGACTGGGAACAGGACGGTGGCTTCACAGCTAGGGCAACTGAGCTTCACACCAGGTAACAGGATTCATGCTGCTACATCTGCCCCTGACATCATACTCGATAAAAGACAGGTGCTTAAAAACAAGCTGTTCACAGGCAAGGTTCTCATTTTCCAGATGCTTATCAGAGATCTCGTGATCTTCAAAGGGCTAAAAACTCTCAGGCGTAATCAAAGTCAAGAGCACGGTTTATAACTGGGAGCAGTGAGATGGAATACACTTACTCTGAAAAACAAAAGTCCCCGTTTTCCTGAACTAAGGCTCCAAACATAGTCAAAACTTTTGAAGATCATTTCTCTCTCTCTCTCTCTTTCAGCGAACCACCTATTGAATAGGAATAATTGCGTCTCTTCACTTATCAGAAACGTAATGAAAATTAATTAATTATTTTTCAGCGCTCTGCATATGAATTTGATGAGCACTATAGAGGAGCCCCCAAGGGAGTAATAACTCTGTCCTCAAAGCGGGGCTTGAACAACATGTTGTAAATAAGGCCTAGGGCCACAAATCGAACAGCGAGAAGGAAACAAGCTATTGAATAGCTGTTCATTAAACGCGTAACATCTATTTTGTGCACCAAATACAGCAGGAGTTGGTGGAAAAAGCATTATGGGCGTGTGTAATTGAAGACTGCATCATGATGTATACACAACTGGGCCAAACAGAGGTTGCAAAAGCATCTTCTAACTTTACACTCGCAGTTAACTCCTCCTGCCAGTGTAGTTTTTAAGCATATATATTAAAAAAATGAGTAAGGACTCAAATATAATACAGGATCAGAGAGCGAGACATTCTGATTTGACAGTCACTGCCATTTTTGGCGATCTCTTATCTCAGGTACGTAGCTTTTACGTGATGTTATCAAACCCATCATTAGGAACTTGTTCAAAACAGGAAAGGGCCAGCAAGAATTACTTCAGAAGGAAAAGAAAAGGTTAATTAACTGAAAATATATATTCCACAGGCAAGATGAGGAACTGCAAGCTCTTCTGACTTAACCCCAGCACTGACACCAGCTCCTTTGGCTTTTAATTAATCGTTACTAGAGCAAATCCCTGAGACCCTAGGAGCTTGCCAGCTGGCTCCCAAGCGACTGTATCCCATCGCTCAACTCCACACACCGGCCCCATGAAACACCACACTGTCACGGGGATACAACCAAACGCATCCCGTCGTAAACCGATTTTGTGAAGCTCGAGAGAGAATCATTAGCACGGGACACAACGGCAGTTTGGGTCCAACCATGAGCAAAGGAAATGATTCAGACGCACCAGGCAGCCGCCTACAGTACTGAGCTCCGCACAGCCGCGGAGACGTTCCGCTAAGTCGGTTGGTCTTTTGTAAGGTTTTACTGCTCTTGGTGAGATTTTACTTTCAGTGATTATGATGACTGTTACATGATAGGTGCCTTCAAGCTATTCCACAGTCCCGTTTCTCTGGGCCCGAGAGCAAGGAGGTAATACTGGGTAAGCCTCTGTGGCAAACGGGACTGAAAGCACCTGAGCACTGGTTGCACGAGCCCCCCTCCAAGCCGCAACTCCAAAGGCTAACGGCTGCGGGAGAAGATCCTGATGCTTTCTTAAGCGATGAAATCACCGTGTCACAAAATACCGAGACCTTGAATGATGGGTTCTCCCCTGAAAAGCTTCCCATTCTGTGCCTGACTACACTGGCATCTTCCTGCACCCCATATTTTCCTGCCACAACGTTTCATTTTGAAGTGTTTTAGTCAAATATCTGGGACAGTTTCTTGCCTTGAGTGAAAAAAAACTTCCTCCAACTTAAAGAGAAAAATTGCATGTATATATATTTAGCAACAAAAACTGGAGTAACATTTAACAAAGAATCTGTTCTTCCCTTACTGTAGAAGAACACTTCAGCACGTCAATCTAACATTCTTCGACTGAAAATCCATCCTGTTCAAAAATACTCTCTTTGGAACTGTACCAATATGTACTCAATGAAATACACATTTGAAAAATCAGAAGTACTTCCTTTTTTCACCCACAGGTATTGTACTTCGTAAAAAAAAAAATTTTGAAAATAACCACTTTCACAATATCAGGAAAAAACCCCACGACTTATGAGATGTTCTCTTCGTGTTCCGATACGACGTTCGGCGCGCAGATATGAGCGGGTCCTCAGTTTTGCTCTTAAGCGCTAGACTGACTATGACTGCGATGCCTCAGTCATCTACGGTCAACAAAAAAAGACCCCACAGGTCCCAGAGGCTGCTCCGAGCTACGCTGGCAAATTGCACGGAAGAAATGGAGTTTCAGATGGCCCTTTTACCGCTCTGTCCTCAGCCGAGTGCAACGTTTAGTGGCGTTTCAATTCAGTGGAGCATTTAACCATGTTTAAGTGCTCTTCTGTACTGTGACGGTCTTAAAATGCATGCTGGAGTGGTGCAATTATAAAATAACCTTGTACAGCAGCCTGTAAGCTTACCTATCCTGCAAATTACAGTGTAAAACAATGAAAAATCAGATCTGCGTAGGGTTTTTTTTACCTCATTTAAACAATAAATCTTTTGGGGTCAAAATTCTCAAAGACGCAAGAAACAAACGCTGTTCATTCCTAGAGACGACGAACGCTTACTAAAGCGATTTTTTTCTTATTTTATAAGCTTGCCATTTCTGTCAAAAAATGTAGTCGTCGGCTTTCTAAGCGGCACCGGACAGGCAGGACTTGCTCACGATACATAACAACTTGCAAGTAAATAATAGTTAATAATCAAATCAACGACGAGTCTTAAGTATAAACATGTTTTAACATCAGAACGTACTTCCCAATACAGAGCTCGATTTTTGAAACGCACTGAAGAGACCATCTTTTATAGCTGACGCTTCCTCTACAGAAATCGCTAGTGCCCTGCATGTAGCAGCCCTACTCTCCCGGATTCAGCTTAAGGAGATGGCACTTCTCTTGCAGTGTGGCAATTAACACTCCCACAGTGAGTAACAGGATGAATCATTCTAGCAATAGCAAAAAAAAATAAAATAAAATTCAAGGAAAATGGCTACACTGTATATTCTTCTGCCTTAAAATAGGTCTTTCCTTCATAAGCTGCACTGTGAACAGCCCAGATACATTTGATCTTAGAATAATTTCTCTGTTTATAGTATCTTAAGCCAAAGCATATAAAGAAATGAATGCATTTATTTTTAACTCCCTGTCTCGATCGGGAAACTCTGGCAGCGAAGAGCAAGGGCAGTCTCCGGAGCGCTGTTTACGCTGGAGCCAAGCCTGCGGGGCGGCGCGGGGCCCCCGCCAGCCTGCTTTGGGGAGGCAGCGGTCTCCGGAGCGGCCGCTCACAGCAACCGGAGATGGTTTTCACGTCGTCTTCCTCAATGAACGCTCTCCCCAAAAACTGCGTGGGCGTGATTGCTGCCCACGCTGATGCTCGAGACAGATGGATTGTGGCAAACCTAACTCGCTGTATCTGATTATTTTGGCAAATCGGGGGAAATCTTTTCCTTGCTGTGTAAAATAGGCACGGGGTCCAGAGGGAGGTTGGACTCCTCTGCTGTGCACCAGGAGCTCAGTTCAGTTTAAAAAAAAAATATATATATATATGAAAATACAGTGCTGGAGAAACATTTATCTGACAAAGCTCTGGAAGACGAAGGTCATCTTGCAGACGCAAACAAGATGTAGGATAAATTTGCCCATAAGGAAAAGTCCAAAATCTTCATGGTCTGAGACACCTGCTGTGGGAAATGGAGGAGGAGAGCACGAAACCCGAGCCGATTCAGAAATTACTGGTTGTGTGATAGAAACCCTTTCACTCCACAGTAGCGGCAATAAAACAGACTCGCAAAAAAAAATGCTGGCAGAGTATTCCTCCAAACAAAAAACTTTGGTTTGCTGTTTAAATCCATACTTGAACCCACCCTTCATCCGAAAGGACTACATTTGCCCATAGGAGCAAGAGCTAAACTTCGGCTGAAATCTACGTTAGTTAAAGAGCAGGGAAGGCGACCTCCTTCCCCTATTTTCGCGCATCATTCCAAACTTCTCCTCTCCCTCCAAAACTATTTACTAAACTCAACGCATTTATCAATAGCTAATAGCTTTCGGGTAAAAAAAATCCACAACATTTTGGGTTATACACACTATTCACCAAAAGGATTTTGGTAAATGGTCCATATTTGGGAACTAAAAAATATTAAAAAAAAAAAATCCACAACATTTTGGGTTATACACACTATTCACCAAAAGGATTTTGGTAAATGGTCCATATTTGGGTCAACTAAAAAAAACCCCAAACATCTGTATCTTGTGAAGTACTAGCTACTTTTCTTTAAACATGACTTTGGGACAGAAACTATTTTGCTGCAATTCTGGTGGTATCTGACAGCGTAGTTACAACACGGTGAAAAGTCCAACTTGGAATGTCACTAGAAGTGGAGCCGGAGAGGGAACGAGGCCGCCTGAAGTGCCTTACGGCACAGGGACAGCTCTGCTGCAGCCACAAGAACCTCTGATGCGTTTGACCTTGAGACAAGAGTGTGGAAGATACTGGGGTCAGTCCAAGCACAACAAGAAATCTCCTACTGGCGCAAAGAAAACCGATGAAATAGAGAAGAAGAAAAACAGAAAGCAAATAAAACCAAAGACAGTTCTACCCTCATACATAATTAATAAGACACAATGAAGTTAATGAAATCAATGAGTTGAAGCGAATCTTAGAGCGAATCTAGGAAGCTCTGAAGAAAGACACGTTGCCTATGACCTACGGGTTATAAATACGATGCTTGCTTGCAGATCAGCAACGAACTCCTGCATCGCGCGAGAAAAAGCCTGAAATATTTGAACACAACTAAAGGAGGGCACAACAGGTAGCAAAAAAATTTGGATTGTAATATTGAAAAGTAACTTCCACCGAAATAAGCAATATACATTTAGCATATCTTTTGCTGCATTTTTATGACAGAGATTTATTAATAAGGGCTTCTTTTCCTCCTGCACTGAAGTCAGGATCCTTAATGAGAACAGAAGGAATATAAGATGTCTTTCGCATTTCTTTCCTGGAAAACCAGCTACAAAAGCAAGGACAATTTTGAAACCCAATCCGATTTAAACATCAGAGCTAATATAACATTTAGGTAAATGGTTATTTTTAACTCTCTGTAACTGTAATAGCAAATTTTCATTTTGGAAACATACGCAAAATCTCCACGTGCAGAATAATCAGAAAAGATAAACAAAACATTTTATGCAAAATAAATAAAGGGATGTCTTATCCCACAAAGACTTAAAAATATTTCCTGTTGCCAGTAAAAATACTCATAAAATTTGGAATGTGAAACAACAGCTGGGAACAGTTAGCTACAGGAGCAGCAGTCTGCCGCGTAGTTATTTTGCAAATCGATGCTCATGGCGGCGACCGTAGGTTTTCATTTCCTCTGTGATAAGCCTTTCGCAGAAAGAAAACTCCGCAGTATTTCTTTTTGCCATACTCTGGAACCTACTCTGAATTTCATAAATCCCTATTTGAAGGGTCTGAAACACACTTTAAAGCACAATAGTCAACACAACATGGACACCACCATACAACGGATGAAAAGGATCCTTAATGGTGCGGTAGCACAAAAAAAGCATCCAGGTAGCGCCAGTCTTGTCCAAGAGTTGCGATGCTCGCTCCAGGCATCTTAGTACTGACTGGATGATTCGGGTTTCTTGGTTCTGTTTCTAGCAGTAAGTCAGAACCCGTTTCTTTGCAGGATGAATTTCTTACTGCAGCAGACGTGAATCTTATCTTACACAGATTTTTCCACGCTTTGTTTCAGCCAACGCATTCCGGCTTCTTACTACATGGGATGAGAATCAAAACCTGGCACAAGAAAATGACTGTCAATTCCATGCAAGCACCTACACAGATGATAAACCTCAGCAGTTCTCAAATGAGGTATTCGCTTCCTAACAGAGCAGGCAATCGTTAGTGAGATGCCAATACCGACAACAGTTTTCAGATTCTAAACACAGAGGTACAGAATTTTATCTGAAATACGAAGAAGAGAAATTGAAAAGGTTAATGTCAAACACACAGATTTTGTTTCAGCAGAAAAGCTTCCATTATTTTTTTTTTTCCTCATTAATTTTTCACTTGCTAATGCGGTTTTTATTCCTTCCCTGCAGTATTTGTAATGTTAGAAAAGCACTCGGTGTTTTGACAACATTTGTCTAAATTTGGTAACTCTTTCTCAGTTTCATTCAAATGTTTGCACTGCTGTCATTGGCATGAAACCTAGATAACATATCTGATTTAAACAAAGGCTATGGTGAAAAATGGTGAAAAGCAAACATTAAGCACGACTTCTCAATATAGAATTCAATTTATTTCATAATGTTAGAAAAGCACTCGGTGTTTTGACAACATTTGTCTAAATTTGGTAACTCTTTCTCAGTTTCATTCAAATGTTTGCACTGCTGTCATTGGCATGAAACCTAGATAACATATCTGATTTAAACAAAGGCTATGGTGAAAAATGGTGAAAAGCAAACAGTAAGCACGACTTCTCAATATAGAATTCAACTTATTTCATGTTTAAAACACAAAACACAAAACCAGCTTGGGTTTTAACCCATACTGCTGCATTACTCCAGATGTACATTAACATCGACAGGTACAAAACCGTAATCTCACATATGGCTTATAATATAGGAGTAGGAAGTGTTCGCTTTAGAAAGCGTATCTTTAAATATAAAGTTCATTTCGGGGCATAACACCACTAAATATTGCCTTGGCGAAGGCTTCCTTTACTTTTTTTTTTAAGCAATCCCTATGGTTGAGTGTAGTCTGTTGAATGGATCACAGAGGAAGGCGGCCTCTGCATTTTTCATACCGTTGTATATGATTTCATAAGTTATATGATCTCGGCGAAGTCAAAGACTAGTGTTCAATACAAGAGGAAAATTAAGCTTCAAGCCCTTTCATTAAGAACACCTTGAGGAGAAGGATTCTTAAATACAGGTAAAAATACTACCATTACGCATTTCTGTCTCCTCTTAATACACAGGTAGTTTAAAGACATCAAAGACTGAGATATTACTGGTATTATTAGAGGCCTGGAACGAATTCACACAGAACACACTGACAAGTCAGTTCTCCCACATCCAGCTCTATATTAAAACAGGACTTCTTCCCTCGAGAGATGCTTTTTGTTGTTCTCTCCGATCAATAGCGTGCTTCAGAATACGAACCAGATATCCCTCCCTGCCCACGGCTGCAAAGGTCAAGCCGATCATAAGATCAGCGTTTTAGGAAGAATGGGGCCAGGGATTTAGAAATTCAGCAGATGTAAGAACTCCTGAAAGAAAGCACGCTTTCAGCAGGCATCGCTCTACCGAAGGCAGAGGGGAAAACCTGAGGTCTGCTGAGGCTGGGGGTGCCTACGGGTCACACTAATCTGCAGAGACTTAGAAGGGCAAATCTAGAACCTGTGTCGTTCCCCTACCACGTTTTCGTGAGCCCCGTGCATTTTGAAAACACGGGCTCCAGAAAAGAGCGGGCAGCTGAAGTCAAACGAAGTCGTGCGGCAGAAGGGGCCACAGAGGCAGCTCTAGGGGCTTCCGGGGGGATACAGGAGCCAGCACAATCCTCTCTCAAGAAGATGGAAAACTGCCTTGATATTTCTTTCCCAAAATACGGTACCCTGCTGTTTGCTGCCATTCCTCCCAAAGTCTGCCATTTAAAGCCTTTTGACTTTTGTCCATCTCCTCCTGTCCTACGTCTAAATTTTTTCTGTCCTATTTTTTCCCCTGTAAACTCCTCCCTTCTTCCCCTCATCCAACCTTCTTGTGTTTCCCCTTAGCAATTTCCCTTTTTAGCTAAATTGAACCCAAATACATACATACGTTTAATAATAGCACGCTGTGACTGTTTACCAGCCCTCCTGCGGCTTGTTTGTTCTAGGCCTTCTGTTGCCCTGTGTGTGAATCATCCGTTTAGGCAGTAAACTCTTCAGGAAAAGGACTGCCTGTTGTTCTAAATTCGTACAGTGCCTAGCACATAGAGCCCCATTCTTAATTATTATAACAACTCCATTAAATGCTTTCGGTTTTCTCACTTCTGGATTGTTGGATGCTTGCTTTGTATGCCTTTACTTCTCTAATAAAGCCTTAAGATAAAAATTACAACCACCTTTGAATACATGTTGAACAGCATGCGTGATAAAGCCACGCTTTGCGTGATAAAGCCGAGCTTTGCGTTTGACATCGAAGCTCTGTAGAAAATCTTCGCTGTAGATCAGCGACTACCAAATGTTACCCTGCGACTTGTGGCAGTTGAATGAGCTGACCCCCTCAGAACGGCACCCTTTACACTAGAAAAACTTCCCATGGTTTTGTTTTTGTTGTTTTTTTTTAAATCAAAAAAGATACTGTTTGCACAAAGTTAATTACAACCAATTCTGATGGCAGTGCCAGGCAGGTTCTCGGAGCACGGCAGCGACCGAAACGGGTCCTGCACGCTCTCTCCGCAACAGAGCATCATCTACAACACTGACACGCAGACACCTCCCATCAGGGCCCTCGGCGCACCCTCTTTTCGTAGATGATACGCGCAATTCCTGTTAACATCCACAGCAATGTCGCATGCAGTTTGTGAGGGGGAAAAAAAAAAAATTGAGCTCTTGCCGCGCGAGCAAGAACTACTGAAATCCAAACCCGGGCGGAGGGGCGGCGGTAAGAGGAAGGAATGGCATGTTCCCGCTCCCGGACAATGTCGGACACTCCGAGTTCTGGCTTTGCTAACAAAAGCTTCTTTTCACTGAAGGGTGGAAAAAAATATCCCCTTTTATTCTCTAGCCTTTGAAGGGCTTACATCATCGCTTCTTCAATTTCAGGATTTTAGTGAAAACAAGTTTTCTACCGGGCTGGTCAAATGACTGTTAACTAAGAGTTTCTGGGAGCGTTTAGTCTACACTCTTTATTAATTGATGGTTAGGCTACATTCTAATAACGACTCGTCTAATGAAGAAACAAAAGCACAGCAGAAGCCCTCCCCGCTCCTACACTATTAACGTTAACAACGAACCTGGGCATCTCTCCACCAAACAAGCCACCATACCTTTTTTGTTTTTCGCCCTCTAATTAGACCCAAGGCTTCCAAGGGAAAACAGTAACGAGCTTTATATATTGCAGAGAAAGTATTTTAACGCTACCGTTTCGTCATGTAGATAAAAATACCGTTTCATCATCAAGTTTGTGTCCAACAGCTGCCTTGAATGCGAAGACAGGAATAACTTGCGAATAGGAACAGACGTACATTGGCAGAATTAATAACGGAAAATAGACAGTCGCACCAGCCCTGTCTTCTCCCCCCCGCCCCCCAATTAAATAATGTAAATAATGTGTTTTTTCCAACGATCTCTCCATACATATCCCTGTGATCCTTTTCCTTTTACTTCACTTGCATGCACATCAGCTTTGAGAAACCCGCACAACCCAACAGCAATACAGCCTTAAGAACGTGAGCACGCATTTAACCTTAGGCAGGGAAATCCTCTACTGCAGACTTTGAGGAAAGCTCCAAATTCAGGAAAACATTTGTATTTTGTTACGAACAAATAAGTTGCGCTGGTGGTTTTTCAACTGAAGGCTCTAAATGCGGTTCTTCCCACGAGCTCCTCCACCTTTGTTTTCCCATTTCTACAGCCAGGCCTACTAAGCTAGAAATACTTGGGAGTGACATTTTTCTCTCCTGTTCTGCCAACACACAAGGATTTGGGCAGTCTCCTTCTGGGGGTTAAATTCACCTTCCTGTTTAACTAATGGACCGGGGCACTTAACAGAGAGAAAAAAAAAAAAAACACCCAACCAAGGATAGGAATTTCAGCTGGCTGCCGATAAGCGTAAAGGATTGCTCCAAATTGTGGCAGCTGGCAGTGACTTCTGAAAAATCACAAGCCGGCCGAATGCGTTTGGGACACTTTTGGGAACCACCTGAGCGCAGCAGACACCGCGATGGAAGAGAACAACGGAAAAGAACGGAAATTTTTGCATTTCCCTTTGTTGGTCTTTTCTGATATTATGCTCACTTCTCTACTGGGTAATGAAACATGGCTAACGCAATTCTTTTGAACCACTTCTTGTAAATTGCTGTAAGGATAAAGTAAATAGTCGGATGTGTCTATACAAGAAAAATACCCAAGGACAGAAGTAGAAAACAAACTGAAGACACGTGAAACCTCATTACAAATAATGCACAGCTGTCTTTCAGACAAGATATATTGCATTATACTACTTCCTACGTCATTTCTGTCTTTAATTCCTCGAGTGATAACTACACATGTCAATCAAAAAAATACCACCTCAGTGAAAGGATGCTGCTCTTTCAGGAAAAAGAGAGGCTGCCTGAAACAAGCTAAACGTACGCAACAGAACTAGGTCAAGGCAAAGTCGTTACTTCACCTACTTTTCTCTCAACAGGCTAAGAAAACCCGCTTGTACTAAAAGCTATTTTTTATAACTCAAACAACGCAGAGCCTTTAAAGAACCAACAAAATTATTTTTAAATTTCAGGCTAAAAGCCGCGCTTTTAGTTATGGTTTGAGGTACTGAAACCTGATAGAGAACACTGAAACCTGAGAGGGAATTATGACAATCTCTCATCAGCCCTGGCCGACAGTTTTCATCTGTCACCTGTAAATAAACTAAGTCCACGAAAGGCTTTGCTGCAGTGAGCAGTTAGCCTACAGTTCGTCTTTGTCCTGACCTGTACGTTCATTGAAACTGCCTGCAAGCAACTCCTTAGCAAAGGTTGCAAGACGCTGAGCTGTAATTTGCTACAGAGCTTTCAGTATTACCCGCCATAAATCCTGAACCGCTTCTTTAGACTAAACGAGCGTCAGTTTTTCCTGGTTGACACAAGACGACAGACTGACTCGGAGCAAAAACAGAGAGCTGGCAGAGAAAGGCGTCACCGCAACGTTAGGTGCAATTCATTGGTTCGGTCAGAGTTTTCTGCCGTTGAGGTCAGAACGTGGGCGTCGTACAGACTTGACCGACCAGACCTTGACAGACCAGACCCATCTGTCCTTTGTTGGAAAGGCGGGTACCTCCAACGGGTAAAAACGGTACCGCCGTCAGAAAATCAGTGTTCAAAAATGACAAATCAGAGACGTATCTGCACATCCTCTGTTTTGAGAATATGCACCAGTAAGTTATAAGACAAATCGGAGGAGTTTGAGACTAGACTTGCACACAAGATTTCCATCAACCTGCTCCTAATCTACAATTTGAAAAGGGTATTTCTAGAAAAGAAATTACTTGAAAAATGAAAATTTCTACTTTGTGCGAGGCAGAAATAGAGATGCTGTTAGACACAGGCGTGGCTGAAGAGTTCACTCAGTCACTGCTTTGACGTTTTCTGATTAAAAGGTGTTTTGTTTTGTGGGGCCGTTTGGGTTTTGGGGTTTTTTTGGGGTTGGCTGTTTTTTGGTTGGGTTTTGGTTTTTTTTTTTAGAAAATCCTAATCAGTTGAAACAGAAACTTTGTCTGGGAATTGTTGGTGACTGAATTTGAACATTAACAGTATTCAGATAGTATGCTATCAGCAAAGAATATGCTAAATTTTAACAGTTTTAAAATTTATATCGTTTATATATATAACATGTATTATATAGAACATATATATACTTATACATATAATATTTATGTTAAGTTTGTATTAAGAATCCCAATCAGAATCAAGCTAGCATTTTTTCATCAAAACAGAACAGGCCTGTTGTTTTGCTTGCTTTGTTTTGTTAAATTTTTAAAGCATTTTTGTGCCAATTCACGGTAACGACAAGTGATAACCTGTTAGAGTTTCTCAGGTAATATAAACCAAGTTTTAACCCAGCTAAGAGTCTTTTTTCAAAGCGATGATGGTCTTCAACGCTGAGCAGAGCAGAGCTGCTGCTGGAAGCTAAGAACAGGCTCTGGCCTACGCACGGGTAGGTGAATATTAAAGCTCGACGCAAATGAATGTGTTCATTTTAAAATAAGATCTGCTATTATCCGCGTGATGCGTCTCACAAGCCAAATGAACTTCTGTGGATGGACCCGACCTGAAAAAAACCTTTTCAATTTGTGCATACCCACTCATCTCCAGAACTGAAGATATCTGAGGATCACTTTAACGTCAACGTGTTTAATGAGAGCTGCAGAAGCGTCAGTGAGTTTGTGGTCACTGGCATAAAATAGAAGAGTGCGCTGATGGCAAAATGTGAAATGCTTCGCCAGTTATGTAATTGTTTAATCTGAAGGACGCTCACTAATAAAGATCAGCTATGACTAACTTTAGCCTAGAACGTAGAACATCAGATCCCGAAAAAGCAAGCCAACCTTTGGCAGACGCAGCATTAGGTGTTCTTAAGTGTATTTTGGCTGTAAAATTAAATCGCATTAAAAACAGTTAACGGAGGTGAGCAGTAAAATCCTAGCAGAAATAACAGGACTTCTTATAGTTTGTGTGCTTATTTTCATTAAATAATCCCCACCGGTGATCACAATCCAAACCTCTCAGTGTTATAACGGAGACTGAAAATAAAACGGGCCTGAAGGAATTTGCAGCTAGAAACAAGCCTCGGTCCAAAACCAAGAGACTTACCTTCACCCCATCGCCTAGAATGAAAAATGTAAATGTCAAACCAGTGAACAGCATAAATGCAATCTGATTATTCGTATGGCTGTCGCTGTAAACGTCTCTCTCTGACCTGGCCCCTTAAGCTCCCTCTGACTTGACGCAGATGCTTTCTTTCACCTCTGTACCAGACTACTCGGCAAATAGAGAATATGGATCCTTAAGGATTTCATAAAAGATTTGCTTTGGATCAGAAAATTGAGATTCACTTTCCGGCGTGACATAGGTAGACAACTGCACTTATGAATTCTGATGGATTGCAGTGAAAGTTTTTCATCCTGGCAACACCGTTGCCATAGCGATCCCGGCTGATCAGATATTCTTAGCAACCGCTCATAACCCTCCATCCCCAGCGCTCCCCGGGTTCCTCCAAAGCTAAGCTGCGTAACCTCATTTCCAAAACCCCAGCGATCGCCAGAAGAACGATTAGAGTAGCAGGAGCTCAGGAACTGAGGTGCCTTCTCTGCAAATACCGCACCTGCCGTCCGACACGCTAGCACAAAGCGTGTTTTGCAAACGGGAGGACACGGGAAGGAAGCTTGGCCTCTGGGTGCCGCACAGGAAAAGATAAGGTCTCGCATTTAGCTTCTCCAGAAGTACCTTGGTGAGCTGGCATCCTAAATCTCACCGCGTCTTCGAAGAGATGCCATTTACGTGAAACTCAAATTCTTACATGAATTACGCGCACACTGTAAACTACACTGTGTATTATCCTCACACGAAATTGCAGACTGAATTCATGTCCTGGTTTCGGCTGGGATAGAGTTAATTTTCTTCCTAGTAGCTGGTACAGTGCTTTGGATTTAGGGTGCGAATAATGTGATAACACACCGATGTTTTAGTTGTTGCTGAGCAGTGCTTACACTAGTCAAGGACTTTTCAGCTGCTCATGCCCTGCCAGCGAGAAGCTGGGAGGGGGCACAGCCAGGACAGCTGACCCAAACTGGCCAAAGGGACATTCCAGACCATATGATGTCACGCTCAGTCTATAAACTGGGGGGAGCTGGCCAGGGGGTGGTGACCACTGCTTCGGAACTGGCTGGGCATCAGTTGGCGGGTGGTGAGAAATTACATTGTACATCACTTATTTTGTGTATTCTTTTATCATTATTATTATTATTTTCCTTTCCTTTTCTGTCCTACTAACCTGTCTTTATCTCAACCCGCGAATTTTACTTTTTTTTTTTTCCCCCCGATTCTCTCCCCCATCCCACGGGGCGGGGGGGAGGCAGAGCGAGCTAACAGCTGGACGGACATGACACATTTGGGGTTTTTTTTAGCAGGGTCAGTTATTACTACGATCCCGAAATTCAATTCCAGCTTTATATGGATATAACAAGAATTTTTCTTAACTTCCTCTTTGATTGTATTTCTGCTACAGTTCTGCAATATCTCGTAAAGGGATGGAGAAAGTCTTCCAGCGTTTACTGTTAATCCTCTAAATGGCAATACTTTGGTGAGCAACGGGATGATCCTTAGATTGGGCTCGCTAACCCCCGTAGCACTTGCTGGAAAGTGCTGCCCAGGACAGCTAGAACCATAGAGAAAGCCCTCAACAGCGTTGCCCTTTTCAATAAGCTCTACACTGGGCACGTAGAGCAATTAACTAGTGAAGGTGAACGAGCAGGAGCTTTGCTGCCAGGACTTCCCTGGCCCTAGCTGATGGCCTCAAAGAAAGAGAAAGAAGAGTCACGCTGGGCCTATTCAGCTAATGTTTTCAAATCCTCGGGACACAAACGGGAGAGCAGTGAGGGTCTGTGAGGTTCCAAGAACATAAAAATCCACCTTATTATTTTTACACACGTACCTAGTTCACTATCATTCCTCTGTGCTAAAGTAGCATTAGATAAAGTCAACCAGAAGTTGCATCACCGAAATCACAAGAAGATGCACGCAAGACATCATCTCGGGTTTTAGATCATACAGCAACGAAGCAGTTAACCATTAACACTATTAACAATTGTCTCTCTCAAACAGAACTATGCGAACCGCATTAACAAGCATGCTTCTAAGCCAGCTGAAGATAAATCAGGAACTGGCAACCACACCACCTACTCCACACCATGTCACTCCAACTACTCACACCGCGTGTGGCAACCGCCTTCAATTCCTGTCGGAGGCTGCGTGCTGCCGCTGCTACTTACGGCTGGGCTTCCCTCCACCGTTCACTTGGTGCAACAGCGACAAAAAATAAAGGAGTGCTCAGACCCAAAATAAAATCTGAGTTTTCACGCTGATTCAATTTAGGACCGAGTGATTCGCATCTCTTCGCTCGGGTAAAGCTTTACGGACTCCATCTGGGAATCAAAATGGGAATAGTAGAGAATAGTACTCGTAGTAGAGGTGGAGGGGGAAGTAAAATGGATAGAGTGGCTACTACTTAAACAGATTTGGACCTGCTACCCACTGCGAAACCCGGATGTGCTACCACTAGAAATACTAGACAGCGCCAAGAGCAGTGAATTTGACATGACTGACAGGTAGCTGCACCCCAAAGCCTGAGGGACCAACTGCTCTGTCCTGGATAGGTACTCATGAAATACATCATTTACAAGACCTGTAAAGAAAAAAAACCTGCATCTGCTCGAAACAAATAATACCTTACTAAGCATAAACCACATGAAAGTAGACCTTCAAGGAGGTCTCTTCAAAGGTCTCTGAAATAGAAGAACCAAACTACAAAGAAGCATAATTTAGAAGGCCTTCTTGGCTCTATTTCCAAAAGCCAAAGAACAGCAATTTTCAAGAAAGTACGTTCTCAGCGTCACGTTAAAAGTTTTTTCTAGTGCTATAGCAATTGCAAGCTACAGCTAAGATCGGGGTCCAAAACGCATCAACACTACGAACGTAGAATAAAAGACTGTCACTAAATGAGGTACTTCAGTGTTTCTAGACAAGAAAGCTCCTGATAAATTTCTGGCTCCCTTCCTAAACAGAAACCTCCGAACGTTCCCCATTGTAATAATAAGCACCCCTAGTTTGACACCATGAAATCGGCAGTTTGCAAGAAACATAGCAGAAGAGCAGCAGCTTGGCAAATAGCCTGATCGTGACCCTGTACCAACATGTACAAAAGGAAACTTCCATCAGCTTTTCAGAATCGCGCTAGCTTGACCTCAATATACATAAATAAAATCGAGGTTAGGCCTGACATTTCAGCTTTGCTACTTTTTATCAAGTGGAAATCAAGCAGAATTCTGCCAGATGCTTAGCCAATATGCAGATGATTTGATAAATATCAGCTAGTGCTTTACTTTTCCGTTTCCTGCATATTTCTGTTCAGAGGGATCCTGGGAAGACGCGAGACATGGCGTTGCAAAGCAACGTATTTACTATTGTATTTACTTGGACGGATTTTGTGGTTTCTTTCAAGTGTGCTAAATATAGCCGATTCTTCTTCTTTCTAGCCTAGGAAAAAAAAAAAATCACAGCCGACACAGATTTCTTCTCAGCAGTTGCCTGCAAGCACCGGTTGCAGATCTCCTCCCGCAGTAAAGAACAAGCAGCATAGGCCTGCGGTTGCAGGTGCTCTGACTGGACTACCACCACGCGTTGTTTTCTGTTCCAAAATTAAGTACAGATAACAAAAGGGAAACGCCAGCAATATCAGGGCTTCAGGTCAGTTACCCATTTATTCCATTTGCAATTTAATCTAGAAATAAAAAAAAAAAAGAGATTCCACATGGCGTATCACATTAACTATTGGCCTTAATATATTCTCAGTCTAGAATCAAAGCAAAGTCTGCATATATTGCGGTATCCAATTTATACACACAAAGCTTTTTTTTTTTTTAAAAGACCAAAGAAATGCCAGCTGACAACCTTTCACAGTTGTGTCACTTTGATGGTGCTGAGCCAGAACCATCCCGTTAGGAACCCTTACATAATTTATTCAGGTCATTTTCCTTCTGAATAGGTGAAGAGAGACATTTTAAAGATTCCATATTAAACGTGGCAAATTTTTTTATTTCTGAAAAACACTTTAAAAAGGTTAAAAAGAAAAAGCTGAAGACAGCACCGTCTACCCAACACAATTTATCCTCCTCGCTTTCAATAACCTCCTTATAAAGCTCTATTTTTCAAGGTGAGAAAACGTTAAAAGCTCTCCATTAGCAGCGTATGGTGCATTAAACAAACTTACTTATGCCACACGGAAAGGAACAGTGCTAAAAGAACATTATGCTTCCAAACCTATAAGCTCAAACAGTAGGAAAGCTAGAATTGCACAGTCCAAGTCTGCCCCTTTTGCGTATATCAATATTGTGTATCACAATACCACAGAATAGAGTATTTCTTCGGTAAGATCCCACAGTACTTAGGGGACACCCGATCCAATCTCCATTTCTTCGCTCCGTTTTTGGCCCTGCTCTTTCCTTCTATCTGTCTTTTAACACCGTGTCTTCCTCCAGCATCAGGGCCGTTATTCCTCCTCGCCCGGTCCATGCACTCTCTGCCCTTGCCCGCCGCTGGCCCAGCGTGCCCGTGCGACCCTCCATCTCCCGGGCAGTTCTCCTTTCCCGGCTCCCCCGCCGCGACTCCGTTCCCACCGCAGAGGGTCGGTGAGGTTACCGACCGCCTCCCCGGCTTTTCTGCCTCAGCAGGTCGCTGCAGTTAGCGGAGCAAGGCTGCTCCACTTTCCAGGGGAGCAGAAGGTAGCCCCTCGCTCCTGACGATATTTGCATACCATGTACGAAGGGCTTATTTTCAATAGAAACTCTCACAGAGAAATCGGGCGTGAGGCTGCTGAGAATATCCTCAAGCAAATTTGGAGCTCATTAGTATGACTCCTAGGGCTATGTGCACACACGCAGCTCTACAGCAATCCTTCCAGCAAGAACCGTGATGGATTCCACAAATCATTAGCACCGCAGTGGGAAATTTCTCTCTTTTTCATCCGTGTCAACTGATAACGCAGCTTGTGCACGGCGACTGCAGAACATCTGCAAATATCTGAATTGCAAGAGGTCGATGGAAATAAGCTGTGTTGAAAATAAAGGTGTTGAAGTGATGCAAATCGTACACAGCATTAAACATAAATGAACCGTGGCAACTGTTTCGGTGGCAGAAACTCCAGCCTCGTTTCACTTCTAGAAATCTGACTTAACTGAATCCCCAGCCAGATTCTAGATTCGTTAAAACTAATTATTCCAGCAGTTCAAGTGAAGGAAAATTAAACCTCTGACCTAAGAAAAAGCAAAGGGAAACTGGTCCCAAGTCAAAGGAACCACGGAGTGGTAGAGTAAGTCAGGTTGGAAGGGACTTGTGGAGCTCATCCAACGGCCACTCAAAACACGTCCAATTTGACCAGGCTGTTCAGGAGAGCACCCAGTCAAATACTGAACATCTCCAAGGACAGAGGTGCCACAGCCTCTCCGAGCAGACTTTTCCAATGCTTGACCACTCTCACGGTGGAAAAATTTCTCCCTACCTATAATCAGGATTTGCTGCGTTGCGACTCGTGCCCGATGCCGCTTGGCCTAGTCTTAGCGCTGTGCGCCTCCGAGAAGAGTCTGGCTCTGTCTCTTCCCTGTTAAGTAGCTGAAGGCAGTAAATACGATCTCCCCTTAGCCTTATTTTCTTAAGGCTGAATTACAAAAATCAAAAAGTGAAACGTTTACAAAGCAAAAAAATCCTCTCGGAAAGTTCTAAGGAGACATGCAAATGCATGCTAATCAAAAACATACATATTCTCTCTCTTGAAGATTCTCCATAGGAAAATAAAGACCAACATCTATTCCTTTTTATTTTTCCTAAAACTAAGATGTCGGCAAATTTTTTCCTATGCGAATGGCAAAGATGACTTTCAAGAAACAAACGGCAAAACACCAGAAATAAAGAATATTCGGCATACATGGCACACTGCTAGGAAAGGGGCAAAGGAGGGATATCTGGAAAGTATGCTACAGTCGTATCTAGCTCGCTAGAGAGAATACAGTAGCAACATTTTCTGGTTTGGGGGGGGGTTTTTTGGTTGTTGGGCTTTTTTGGGGGTTGATATTTTTTTGTTTGGGGGGGGGGGTTTTGGTTGTTGGGCTTTTTTGGGGGTTGATTTTTTTTTTGTTTGGCGGGCGCGGCTGGATTTGTTTGGTTTTAAAAATCACAGCTTACTTGCCAGCAGGTGGCCAAATCATTTCAGATTCTTTTTAACTGGATTTTTTTTTACCGATTTGAATGGAGCGCTACGTTAAAAATAACAAATAAATGTATGGCACAAGTTACTTGGCTGTGAAAAACTTGCACCAATTCTAGAAGGGTTATTTCGCCATACGTTCTCTCTCAAAGAAAAAAAGGTAATTCTTCTAACCTGCAGTATTTGCTGTTGTTTACGACAAAAGACAAAGATTTTGCAATGGTTCTTTAATTTTAAGTTGCTGTAACGAAAAGGTTCGCAGATTTAAAAAAACAGACTACGCAAAAAGAGAAGAACTTCCACAAATTAGTGAGGGAAGATGCTCAAACCTTCAGCAATTCACGTGTAATACAGTGCGGCACACTGTTCCCATTAAAGGTTATTTGGCAAGTTTTTGGATAAGAATCCAGCATGCCCAGCCCCTTATGCACTTTAACGTTGAACATATGCACAGTGTACATAACCACTGCTGGAAGA
Organism: Aptenodytes forsteri; assembly: GCF_000699145.1. Classification (NCBI taxonomy): domain Eukaryota; kingdom Metazoa; phylum Chordata; class Aves; order Sphenisciformes; family Spheniscidae; genus Aptenodytes; species Aptenodytes forsteri. The sequence continues at coordinate 348,453 of NW_008795677.1, read as the reverse complement.
AAATTCAGGCTGGGAATACGTTAACAGCAGAGGTCACTAGCAGTTGAAACAACATTGCAAGAGAGACAGCCAACTCTTGCATTTGTCTTCATGCTGCGATGAGAAGATGATGTGAAGGACGCGTGCCTGCTCAATCACAAGCGGCTGGCCTCACGGTGAGCACCGCACAACTCCGCTCGGGGCCTGGGTTACATACGGGCTCAGATGACAGCTCCACGGTGCCTTCTTGTAGTCTCAAATTCTACCGGTTTCATTCACGTTAAAAAATACGGGCAATTAAGATGCGGTCACCAAGTGCAATTTCCCCCCAAATTCACGTAGATTCCTTTATGCGCTGGATTACTTTAAGTCAGACGCAAATCCCCTTTCTTCACCGGCAGGAGCGCAAGCCCCGTGCCCCCTGCGCCTCTCTGAAGCCGCCAGCCACGAGCAGGAACTCCTAACGCTCTTTCACCCTTGCGTGAAGAAATATTTCTCGTTCTTGCTTTGAGAATGTATTGCGAGCTATGGGCGGATGAAGCGCATACAGAGTTTCAACTCTGCACACGAAAATCGCTGCCTAATTCTGGGAGCGCCGTTTCGAGTTTGATCCTGCAAACCCGCATAGCTTCGCGCTTTTATCTTTGAAGACGGGTTTGCAAATTTAGCTCCGTCTGTTACTAGTAAGGAAAGAAACAGATTTAGGTTTTTAAGTCTTATCCCCTACGGCCGTAAACCTTAAGCTGTAATGAAATAAAAGGTATAGAGCTCACATGAATTTCTCCATAGACTTTTACCTTTGGAAAAATATTTTTAAACCGGGCAGGAGCCCGAGATTGATTTTCTGGAAGTTGTGCGTTTGTAAAAAGACAGTAAACGACCTATTTACTGGATCTTTTGGAGCAAACACAGGATAGTGATGTTAGCCTTGGAGTACTTGAGTTTAAAAAAAAAAAGTAAGAACCAAACCAAAACCCTGCCCCGCAGTGCCTGATTAATACTCTATTTTCACAATATACTTCTCAGAGAACAAAGAACTCAAGGGAAGAGATGGGAGACCCCCCAGGTTTTTAAATGGTTTTTCTGCACGTTTTAATTTTTCAAGATGTCAGTTTTTCCAGTAATTGTTAAGCCTTGAGCTCTAACCCAAAGTAAATAAACAAGTAAATATGCAAATACAGAAAGATTATTATAAAAACCCTTTTGGGATATGCCCTATATATCCGAGAGAGGCCAAGTTGTTACAGATGTTTAGCTGAGTTATTCTACAAACTCCTTGATAACAGAGACGCGAGGTAAAGTGAATCGAATCACCAGAACGTACGAAAAGGTCCTGCGTTTTGGCATCTCTCTCGTGACCCTGCTTGCGAGGCGAACCAGGGCCGGAGTCCGCCAAGGGGGAGCCTTGCAGGGAACCACCTCCAACCCAAACGGCACCGAGTCAGGGCACGAGGGCAACGGCCCCGGCTAAGCCCGGCTGCCGCCAGGGCTGGGCTCCCGCCGGGCCGGGCTCCCCGCGCAGCCGGGGC
>NW_008795677.1:336336-346695 GCF_000699145.1 Aptenodytes forsteri | reverse complement strand
GGGGAAGCCTTGCAGGGAACCACCTCCAACCCAAACGGCACCGAGTCACAGCACGAGGGCAACGGCCCCGGCTAAGCCCGGCTGCCGCCAGGGCTGGGCTCCCGCCGGGCCGGGCTCCCCGCGCAGCCGGGGCCCTGCTCGGTTCCGTTCTCTGGTCTGCAGCGGTGACGGCTGCTCCCCGCGGGAGCCCGAAAAGAGCAGGCTGGTGCCAAGGACTAGCCAAAGCATCAAGCGCCGCCGCAGCAGGAGCAGGGGTGAAGCAAAGAGTTAAGAATGGGAAGACTTGTTGGAAGAACAAAGCAAACCAAGACAATAAAAATATCCGGGTGGAGCAGTGAGATGTTTACAAAGCAAAAAAGAAGTTTAAAGGCCAATCCTGAAGAGAGCAGCTACGAAATGACAATGTAGACCGTATTCTCAGGATACCGGCTACGCTCTCACTAAACTGTAACTACACAGAAACATTCCAACAACAACTCAGCACTTCAGCAATCTTCTTAAATCTTCCACCTATTAAGGAAAATGCATTAAAGGGAACAAAAGCAGATTGCCTTTAGTTTCCTTCCTATGGAAAATCCCGCCAGGCAGGCAAAAGCCACATGAATGCTATAAAATATTTTGTAATGAGAATATTCAACGGTAGTACTATTAGCGTCAGCGTGCCGTAACTCAGATGACCCAAAAATCTAACGGCAACTACAACTTCATGATGGATTTGTTGTTTCTTCATACTAGACTGCTGTTTCTGATTATTTTAATTGGTTACTGTTCGCAATACCATTTTCAGGGAAATTAGACAATAAATTATATCGCTAATCATGTGGTCACATGAATCATATAAACATCGTATTACTGTGTCGAGGAAACTGCCTGCTGTTCTACTTGGAACTGAAGTAGAAAAAGAATAAAATCTGTCACAAAGCCAGTGAATCCCGATGTTATTTTAACATCGGTGCTTCATTTAGCTTGACGCCCCCCGGGCACGTCCTGCCGAGACGCCAGCGTGTAGCAGGGTTATTTCAGAGGCAGAGACTAGCAGAACCAACGCAGCAATACGGGTCAGAAAGGGCTCGACTGCTGCATCCCCAGGACAGCGAGGAAGGAGGGAGGACCTGCGACCTCCTGTCCCAACACTTCAAACCTCCTTCACTCCCGGACCCATACTAAACTGTCGAGCCAGAGGGTCTACCAAAGCTCCACTAAGTTTAAACCAGTTGACTTTCTGGGGCCCGTTCACTCTAATTACTCAACACAATAAGCCAATAAAGGTGCAAATAGTTTACCTGTAGATAGTAATTGTGGTTAAGGGTATCATAGTTCTGCCACAGGGGAAGAAACCATATCTTGTCCCCACCCCGCCCTAAGAGTATGGCTCTTTTAAGGAACTGTGCAGAAAAAAAAATGAAATTCAAGGAAGTGTGTAGGAGACTGTTTTCCCTTCCCCCAGTTTCCTCTTCCCACTCTAATTTCTCTCAAGACGTTGAAAAGGCTCGTTGAAAATACAATTGAGTGGGTGATACGTATACTCAGTTTTGGTTCACATGAGATTTGACTCTGGGTCAAAAGATTTTGTCAGTAAATTTTTTATTTCCCTTGGAGTGACATCTGCATACTAATGGGGAACTCCTGGTGTTTTTTAAGATGACAGAGATTCACGTTAATGTTATTCCTTTCATTTTTGATGCATTCTTTCCACTGAGTTGCTGAAGGGAACGCAGGGAAGAAAACGCTGCTAAAAACCCGGGCAAAATTTTGCTGTCGCAGAAATCGAGTAACTCCTGAGAAGGAAGCAGGAATTCTCCAGTACACACTCCCCGCATTTCAAACTGAACTGATCCTTAGCGAGGTCAGTTGTCAGAGGACGGCTTCTTTTGTTACATGTAAATAACCTGAAAACTGACCCAGCTGTACTTTGCCTAACAATTTTCAGCTAGAACTTTGACAATTAAAGTTCGCCAGCACGTTATGTACCACGGAACCGAAATTCGCACTGCTCCACAGAAATAGGTCAAGGATATAATTTACCTACTTATAATTACTCTATCAAAGTGGTAAACAATCTTCGTGCAAAACTTTTTACTTGAAATGTTAGGGTCTATAGGAGTAACGTTATTTCAGCCATTCTAGTCTGGTATGAGCTCAAGTTAATCTAACTTTGAAATTTCCTTCAGAGTCCAAAGCCAAGATGCTTGGAAAGCAGAAGCATGCAGCTGAGACCATCGGATCAACTACGCGCCAGAAAGATCCCTTCTGTAAACGGAGAACTTCTTTAACGTTCTCGGTTTTGTTATCCACCGATGGCTCTACGCCATAATCGATAGCTATTGATTTGCCTTTCGATTATGATAGCTTATAAGGAAAATTCTGTAACTCAACTGAGCAGCACTTTTCAACTCAAGTAGCCTCATTAGAACCTAGACCCTGTTATTGATTTTAGTTGGTAAATGAAGCGGGAAAACCTACATAAACCGAGTTCAATTCCAGCAAATACTTAGTTGACACTAAAAAGCTCTTTCCTCCCGAAGAAGATAGCTGAGTGCAAGCTGCTAATAATTTTTATCCATACTAAAACCAGACCCTAAGATGTGGAGTAAATAACACACAAATTCCAACCATTTATTCCTTAAATAAAGTAAACCTTATTCTGCCGCTTCTCTGGCCGCTGACACGGGAGCGACTCAGTCAATGGGACTGACGGGCTTTCTACTAACGCCTCCAGTAGCACGTACTTGTCATGGCTAAAGCGATAAAACGGTACTTGAAAGACGTTTACATCCAAAAGCTGAATTCTCTCGCCACATTCACGATGCGGATCATGAAAAGATCCTCTAGCAAAGCAACAGTGGTGCTTTGCTGGCGACCTGCTCGCACAGAGCTGTTTCCAGGTTACACTTGGCGGCTGCAGCGGTTTCTGGTGACCGAGGGAAGCATTCTGGGCACTACGCAATGGAAAACAAAACCTGGTAAGGCAGAGAGGAAGTAAATCACAACAAGATGACTATGAAAATCCACTAGAAGATATATGTAGGAAACCCCCTGCTCCAGAGTATGTATAAACAGCCAAATATCAAGGGTCCCGGTGTGTTTCCACGTCAACCTGATGCACAGTAAAAAGAATAGACTTAAACAGACTTCTTTACCCAGAGAATTATGTAAACTAAGAGTAGTTATGACCTTAGTTAGCCCAAGCTTCCCAGAAATGAGCATTTGTTTTGGAATGATATATTATATATATATGTGAAAGTAATAACTATTCTGCAAGTATGAAGAGACACCTTTCTCCTCCTCTGTCTTTATTTCAAGAGGTTCACAACCCTAAGAACTCTCAAAAGAAAAATAAATTTAAAAAAATAAAAATGAAGTGATGCACTCTAAAAGGAGTAAGGTAATGTTAAAAAAAAATCCAGAACAACAAAAGCCTTGGGAATATTCATAATGCACACTTAATGCCAAAATTCAAAGGCTTGTCAGAAACCGTGTAAGTCCAAGTTAATTTTGCAGAGATGTTACTGCAGAGATAATAAAATGAGAACAACAGCGGGCTTGTTTGCAGTGATGATAAACCCGTGAAATAGCAACACAAAATAAAAAAGTACAGCATAGGAAAAAGTAAGTAGATTGACAATATTTCAAATTGCAAAAAACAAGACCAAATAGTACAAAAAAAAAAAACAAACAGACATTTTTAATGCAATGCCACTACATATTACCTAATACTTCTTATAATTGTTGTTCATCCTGGTCCCTCTCTGAAGCGTTTTACATTTCTTCCAAGCCAGCTATGTCCAGTAACTCACAAGACCAGTTCTCTGAAGTTGGAAGCGGGGGGCTTTTCTACACAGAAAGCACGGAGAAGCTCACGTTATTTACTTACACCCATTTTGTTTGCTTTGTGCTTTTTGTCTACGTCTTTGTGCTCTCTGGATGTTCAACCGAATTCCCGCTCAAGAGGCAAATCCTGGTACTTTCTTTTGTTATCTACGGACAGAAGGATGCACACCTTTAAAGGGCATGCGTGCGTGGTCTTTTTGCTACGTTCCCCTCGAAGACCAAAGTAGCTGTTAGCACCTACAGACCCCGGCAGCTCCTCAGCCAGTTGCTCCCTCCTCCTTTTCACGGCCAGAATCAACGGCACGTAACAGAGGAAAAAAAAAAGCACGGTAAGACGGAAGCCCAAAAGTGGGACAACTTAACTGGCAGGAGGAGCAAACCTCCCCTCTTGCTTCCCCCCCCCAAGCAGTGCTTTTCTTTTCCTGCAAGCCTGCAGGAAAACAAGTTTCCCCCCTCAGCTTTCATCCAGTCCACTCTGTGCAACTGAGCTCTTCCAAGCATACGTCATGCTCGCATAGGGCCAAGGAGAGAAACATAAGGTGCCTATAAACAGAAGCCGGTCTTCTGGTGCAGCCTGCTGGTAACAGAGATGAGCGATACGCCACAGCTTTAAGGTAGAAGGAATTCTGGAAGCCTATCAGAAAATGCCTATCTTCCTCCTGGGTGAGAAAACTGGTATGTTATAGCTTTGGCCAGAGTTTGGAAGGCGCTCTTGGTCGTGACTCTGAAACTAAGAAAATAGAAGGAGCCAACCTCCTGAAAGCCTGGAGAACCATCTATTCATTGGCACACAGTGATTTGTGCTTCTAATTGTAATTAAGAATACTTAAATCCACCTTTCAGTTACTAGAAACGTTTGGTTTGGATTATTTCTTCAGCTGTGGCTACGTGAAATAAAATCTTGGGATTTAAATGACGCGCTACTCACCTTGTTTCAGAGTCTGTTATATATCCTCCTAGGGAAACTGATACTGTGCTTTGAAAGGCTTCTTAGAATTTATAGAGAGATTCTTAATACTGCACAGTATCTGCTCATGTTAAAATTGCTGACATTGCAAGTTTTGACATAGACGTTCCTTTCAAACAACCATGGCCTAGCTCCTACAACAACAGTAATTAAATCACTTATCTTTAGAATTCTGTAAAGCCTCCTATCTGTATTTTCACAGGGGATTGAGATGGCAGTAGAAAGAATATTGGATTTGGAAAATGGTATGACTCTCTCCAAAATGGACCTCAACAAAGAGCCAGTAGTACGACAAGTCCACCTTAAAGCAGATATTATCTGGTATCTGTCATGAGAAAGGCAAGCGTAATGCCATCTTCAGGAACAGTTACATATGTACACAGTGGAAAAAAAAAAACGAATCATTATGCCATTAGGCTCTCCTGTTTCTTCCACTCTATAAATAGCAGCAAGTGTATCTGAAGGAACATGAGCAAGGCAAGGAAGATACGACTAGAAGCTTTCAGGTTTTTCATCAAAGCACTAAATCGTTCTGCTATGCATTTATTTTTTTTTAAAGCAGATAACTGCTACTGATAGAGGCAGATGATATCAAATAAAAAAATCCCCACTGATCATTACTACTATCGAGAGTCTAGCCTAAATAGCCACCATCTAGTTTACATACCCAGAAAGCATTCCTAACCTAGATTCCCTTTATGCCAGTACAACTGCATATTTTTTAGTAACATTTATGCCAGATCCGTGAAAATATAAGCTATGCTATGAAGCCTTTTTTCATAGTAATTACACCTGTATGACAACTATCATCTGTAGCAAAATGCCTTTACAAACAAAGGTCATTCCACCATTACTGCGGGGTACATACCAGCGCCTGCCCGCTCTGGGAGCCGGTTCCAACAAAGGGTCACGGCTCCTCTGAGCCCGGGTGAGCCCTCAGCCCACGTTCAACATTACAGCAGCCAGCACGTAGGCGCATCCCATCCAGGCACGTCGGAACGGCAATCCAAAAAGCACATGCAAAGGGCGAGTCACTTGGTGCCAACTAGGGGGAAGTACCACAGAGTATTTGAAACCTTCCCACAGGGTGCCCAGGGTTCCCTACAGTCCTGTTCAGGGTGCCTGCGTGCTCCCGTAGAGCTGGCCCTAAAGCACGTGAGCTCCCTCCGGCCCTCCCCTTCCCTCTCACACACACACAATTTTCTTCTTCTGCAAGGAACCAACTGAAGGGCGACACAGATGCTGACCTGCTACCTGCTCAGAGAGAAGAGCAGGAGGTGTTCGCACTCAGTGGAGGAAACTCTACTCAACAGTGGGGCTGCTGAGACCGGGTGTACCAGACCATCGCACAACAACGCTGCTGCCTGCTGATTTCCAAGTACCACGTGAGCGGTGCCATCAACAAAGCAGAAGAAAAGGATACAGAGGCTACTGAGGGGGTTAAATCACCAAAGTCCTCCTGGTACCTGCACTCTACACAGCCTAGATGTGTTAGAGCGAACCCAAGAGATGAACTCTACCACCTTCTATCCAGCTCTGGTAAGATTTGAGGAGCAGAACTTATAAAGCAGCTGTTCTTCCATCCAGGAACAAGACATACTATGTCTAAGAGGATAGTTCTCCAACAAGGTTAAGGCTAGAAGCCTCGACTCAAGTCTCTCATACCTATGACCAAAAAAATTAGCAGGTTAAACCATCTGAAGTCCCATTGGAATGATGTCTATGCTGACTTTGCACTGTATTATCTTCCTTTGCTTTTGTGGGGTTTTTTCAAGTGTTTTTCATTGGTGGGTTGAGGCAGTCGGTACGCGAAGCTTTGCATAATTAATGCACGCAGATATCTGTCCTCAGTGATGCTTTGGGAGCGTTTTGCAGAAATACAAAACTGTTCCTGAAAATCTACTGAAAGTAATGCTTGCGGATGCGAGACTGCTAATGAGCAAAATCATGATTCTTTCTCACATCTCATTGTACAGGGACTGACCCAAACTGGTTTGGTGAGATGACAGAACATAGCAGAGGGCTCCTTAGGCTTCAAGTAGATTTTTCTGAACAAACAGAAAAATCTTGTTTCCTGTAAAAAGACTCCTGACGAAGGGATTTGCTGCGAGTTGAAAGACGGCCTTGCAAAGCCAAAAATGAGGAGATGAGACGTGACAGAAAATGTTTTTTCCTGTCATTTTAATTAATACTAGCAATATTGAACCATGTTAATCAAACATTATGCCACAATTTGAACTCAAAGATATCCGTATTATTCATTGGCAATCTTAATATCCAGTCTAGTCTGCACGTCAGACCTAATGTTTAAGGTGATGCATTGTTATAAATCACTCGGAGTACATGCACTCAGCTACAAAATCATTAGAAACTACTGGGTTGTAATTCAACGCCTTGTCTTTCTACTTATTGGATATGTGCCAGTGCACACATTGCATTGACAGCTGAAATGAATGGCAGCCAGGAGCTTGAATAACTTCAAAAAACTGACTCAAGTGCCATAGCAAGATGCTTTATGATACATTGAGATAGAAAAGTCTACTAGGAGGGCGCATTTATTCAATTTTCTTCTCAAATTCTTCATTTATCTAACAGAAGTGTAAAGACAGAATACCAAAAAGCAGTTTTATGTCCGCCTTATACGTTCGTATTGGAGCACGCACTAAAACTTTATGTCACTTATTAATTAAAAAAAAATGTTCAACAAAGCACCAGTATGTGGTGGAGTAGTCAGAGTTGATATACTTCAATCTAGCTATTCCCGTGTGGCTTTTAACGCACCTTTTTCTCTTGGCTGTCAAACTTGGGCTCAATTTTCACATATTAGACTGTGCTACTGTTCCAAATTAAAACAAATTGAGAGCTCGCCGACCTCTTATTTGCTTTCTTCTAGTCACCTCATGGCACAGCTAAGCGTACGGTGGAAAGAAACGTCTCATTAAAATCTAGCTAAATTGAGCAAAGCTAAGCACTTTCTACTGATTGAATTTTTCCCAGGGCTGAGAGAGATTGCTTAACAAAGCTGCATTTTTAATACTGACACCAGGCATTTTAAAAGTATCATACCGTTTTGTTCTTTAAGCATCTGAAAAGCTCAAGAGGTGGGCTTTTATAGCAGGAAGGGTAAGTCATAATGCTGTAAGTAGATTCTCCCGTATGTACAATTGTTTGCTCTGTATTTCCATTTCAATACATACACTTACTTACTGCGTACACCGATTAAAAAAAACCACAACTCTGCTGAAGTGATACAACAGGGACTTCAACCCAATGCCACCTTCATTGTAACTCGTACTTTAGGTCACTTTTTGGCAATTCAGAAACACAAACCGCTAGAACTCATTTTCCTCTGAATTAGAATTACCAGGGGGGCTTAGCAAGGTCGTTGGTTTGCTTTACACAATTAATGCATCTGGCCTCCTATACTGGTTACGGAAAATGCCAAACAAGTTCTTCCATCAGAGATTCCCAGTCCTTTAAGATAACAAAAAATTAAGACTGTGGGTCTGTAAAACAAAGACAGAGCTGAGAAGTTGGATGACAAAGGCGCTCTCTCATGAGGGACAAACAGGTACAATCAAATCCCCCCGTCTTCCTCACATCCACAAACTGAACTGGGCAAGCCACAAAATTAATGGAACCCACGGTCACAGGCTCTTCCCTTTGCGATTATGGACTGGAACAGTCAGCTGTCGACTTGACTATTTACAACGCAAGACAGAATCTCATTAAACTGTAACATCACCATACTTTTTTCCCCTTAAATGCATTAGTCTGTGAACATTGACAATTTGAAGTCTCACGGCTCATCAATTCAATTGCAACGTAAAGAGGCATTATTCAACCTTTAAAAAAAGTATATTGTAACCAACTTGCAAGATTGACTTCTAATAAATCTTCAAATATTTTTTATAAACTCTCTTTAAGATGACATGAGTTTCCTACTAACAAGCAACTGACCTATTAGAACACATGCAATTTTTATTTCTTCTACTTTACCCTGTTTTCAGCAGATATCTAAAGGCTAAATAACACAAGAAAGGCTTCCAAACAAGGTCTCTAGATAGGTTTGCAGTAACACTGAGGGTCTACAGGAAGAGGGGCTCATTTCCTTCCAGGACAAGTATCCTCTTACTGCAACAGCAGCACGAAACGGCAGCAGGCCTCTTGGACAAGGCCAGTGACAAAAATTCTAAGAAATAGATATAAAAACTGGTAAGAACAACAGTTATGAGTAGCAGAGGGGTGTGCTCTTGCGGGTGATTCGAAGAGTAGGACAGCAGTGCATAACTGCTCATTTCTATCGATGGAACTGTCGTTCAGTCATCAAGATGCGGTCCAGAACCGCAGAAATCCCCGGGTCCCCGTGGTACAAGAGGGACATCTACAGCCCCTACATTGATGTCCAAAGGAATATGCTGCTGCACAGCAGCGGTGTGGACTCTTCACTATTAACTTGCTTGTCAAGCGTTATGACTGCCAACACCCAAATATCCCTCTAATCGCGCAGCGGTATTTTGGCATTCCAGCTACAGTAAACAGGCATCCTAGATAGGGGGACCCAAACTGACCCAAACAGACGGTGCCCTGTGAAACAACAGCGAGGCCGACGCAGCGGTTGCCACGCCGCACCCTCATCTTGAGGAAACATTTCTGCTCCAGCGGCAGAGCTCGGAGAGCAAGCGCTCGGCCGCCCACCAGTCCAGATGTCTTCCCCCGCCCCGTCAACAACCCATGGGAACAGAGTCTGTGCTGGAAGGGCACTGCTGCCTCTCCACACCAAACCCCGCCTGCAAGGAGCTGCAGAGGCCTCTTCAAAATCCTTCATAGACGCAGGTTGCTTGGTGTCGGGTTGGTGGTGGTTTGGTTGGGTTGGTTTGTTGGGTTTTCGGTTTGGGTTGTTTGGGGTTGTTGTTTTTTTGTTTTGTTTTTTGAAGGGGACAGGGGAGAGATGGGAAAAAAGAAAAAAAAAAAAAAAGGAGCTGACTGCTCTTAAAGAGTGAGGCCAAGTCTACACCGCATTTAAAGTTTGCTTAAGCTCTGCTCCCCACAGCTGTTGGAAAACAGCGATACATAATGAATCAGTCACCCAAAGTTGTCACTTCTACTAGTTTGTCTTCTATACAAATAAAAGTGCCTAGAGAAAGGTCTTAAGCTGCTCCCCCCCCCAACCCCTTTACAACAGCCCTGAGAGCAGGCTGCTAGCTGTAGGATAAACAGGACGACGTGCTTCCTGCCCCAAAGGGTTCACCGCTTCTTTTCATGGGGAAAATTGAAGTGGTCTGGAAAACATTTTTGCAATAAGGACGGCAAAGGAACCAAGCAGCACAAAACTCACAACGGTCGTCATTTCCTTAGATTTTCTTTATAAACAATACACGGTTGTAGTTTCTGCAACGTGGAGAGTCTGACGCTGCACATCTTATTAACACTGAATACTGTTTGTAAAAAAAAAAAGCTTCAATAGAATTACTTACTTGAGTGAAGGCTATTGAATATGACGGGCTAAAAACATCTAATCCTCTAGGCCACTGGCTTCACGCAGGTGAACCTATATAATA
>NW_008795677.1:324067-336199 GCF_000699145.1 Aptenodytes forsteri | reverse complement strand
TAGAACTCCTCCTGTTGTGCAGCTCCTCTTTCCTACAATAATTTGCAACATGATGATGAAACAAGACAAAAAACTAGAGAATAGAAAATCCAGTATTATAAAATACCAAAGCAAACATTAGTTTAAAGAACGTACAGTGACAGCATTATATCACACAGAAGAACAAAGATGAAAGTAAAATCATACAGTTAGAGTTGAAATGGAAATTCTTTCAATTCTTCTATCAAACATTGAAGTGGTAAAAAGTTCAGGGTAGGTCTCCGAAATGTGGTTTCAATCACTTCTTTTATTCATACTCTAATGGTATAAATTGCTCTCCACGTGAAGAGTGAAAAAGCAGAAACCTGTCAAAACACAGAAGAACAAAGATGAAAGTAAAATCATACAGTTAGAGTTGAAATGGAAATTCTTTCAATTCTTCTATCAAACATTGAAGTGGTAAAAAGTTCAGGGTAGGTCTCCGAAATGTGGTTTCAATCACTTCTTTTATTCATACTCTAATGGTATAAATTGCTCTCCACGTGAAGAGTGAAAAAGCAGAAACCTGTCAAAACACTTCTCGTAAGTAATCTTGCAGGACCAGATATGAACATAAAAGAGTCATGAAACACAGCAAGCGTCAAGAGGACACAAGCTGCAAGGGCAGATTAGCTCTTTCGATTCTATATCTAGAGATCTGATCCATTAGCACACGAAGATTAGAAATTGCTTTGCTACAGCTGTGGCTCTATCCCTTTTTTTTTTTTAAATTATTATTTTTTTAAACTTTGGGTTGAGTTCTAACTGATCCCCGAGTGATCAGGTACAAGTGAAAATGCAAAGTAGCCAAAAGAGAACCGCTGCTGATAATACAGGAATACACAGAGGAACCATTGTAGTGAACCGACCCGTTAGTCCTGTTACAAAGTAAGGAGGCCAACAAAGCCAATCAAAACAGCAACGCTTAGGAGTTAACGCATTGAGTTTTTACCATCAGGAGAAAGATTATTTATGCAAAATTAATAAGAAACTTGGTTTTTATGTGAAACGCTACAAGGGAATTTCTTTTGTGCCACTGATGTAGTAGAATATTTATGAGCATTGGGAATCAGGGCAGTCAGAATTACAAAAAACAGAGGTCACAAGGGTAGGATTGCAAGGTTACATTGGTTGGTTGGGGTTTTTTTTTCTTTTTGTTTGGTTTTTACTGGATGCATGCAGCCATCCATCGTTACAGATCCCTTTATTGTCCCAAACAAAAGAAAGAATTGTTGTGAATTTATTTGGAGGTGACCTGGATATACGCACTGCAATACCCATTTTTTTTTTTTTTTTTTTTTTTTATAAATACCTCCATTTGGACTAGTTTTCCAACATGCAGGAAGACTCCACTGCTCAATGCGTGTCTTTTTTAACCGTGAAAACTGCTCGAAGCAAAAAAAAAAAATCAAACCCAAAACTTGACAGAAAGATTACACTAAGCTGGACACATTAGAAATATATAAACAGGTGGATGGACACAACAGTAGTCACGCCAGGAAGAATGTTTTAATATACTTTTTGATTCTGTATACAGTTACTGAAAACTTTAGAACGGCAACCAAAGCCAGAAACTTCCTTTCTGGGATCCGATTTAGAGAGCATTAAAATGCATACCTGCATAGAATAAGAAAATGCCCTGACCTTCAGCAACTGCTCTGCCCGTAAATTGGAGCAGAATCCTTTTACTACTTAATTGGTGAGAAGATACACAGTCTTACGGTAATGCTGGAACATACACCCATCTTTTGTCCTTTTCTTTTGTATACAACACAAATGACCCAATTTAGCATAGCACGGAGGAAATCTCCTGAGACAGGCCAAGTTCATGAAAATATTCATAGGGAAACAGGTACGTCACTATCCCCAGGCTCTCCCTACTAGACTGTAATTAGAAAGATCTCTCTTTTTTAGCAGATGGGTCTCCTGGCCTCTTTCCAGTCTACACTTCATGTTGTCTATTATGGCAACCCAAACTGTGAATGAAGGAAGTAAAATAAAATGTTTCCTAGTGTACCTTTGGACAGATCCAACTCTCGTACATATAGTATTAAAAAAATCATTTAAAAAAATTGTATTCACAGAAGAGGCGCAACAGCTCAATAAATTGGCTATAGGATCACCCACAACAAGGGCAGCTGGATCAAAGCTCCTTCAGCGACGCAGAGGTAGGGTCGTTATTCTGTGACAAGCCGGTGACCTCTTTCTAATTACTCCGAGACAAGTAACCGTCATAAATACAACCACAAACACAGTCTTTGTCGGCAACCTTAGCCGGAAGATCAGACAAGAACCGAATCGTCTGTTCGCTTCTTTAACAGCTTTGCCAAGTCAGAGCGAGCGAGGAAGTTGGTACCAGTGCTGCCTGCTGTCCTAACGGATAGAAACCTTCATGACTGTTCAATTTACCCTAATCACAGGTATTTCCTCCCCCAGCCCCGCCAAACAAACCCAACAGGAAAGATAGTGGTTCGGTTCCGGCTAGAAAATAGCTAGGTAGCAAAATAAAACTACAGCACATGTGGAGGAATGGCTAAGAATGAAAGACATGATACCAATATTCGTGAAGAACAAAACATTTTTAGGAACGTAATAGCAGGCGCAGTAGGCAAAGCGGTATCATAAACCTTTCTGCGCTGTTTCAACAGCATTTCCCCAGTGAGTTCTGAGAGGAACTGAATCCTGCAAGAAAACACCGCTCAGACTCCAGAGCCGCGCGTTGCTTGGTCTCTCTGCAGCGAGCAATGAGGTTGTCAATTAATATGAACCGTGGAGGTGATCCAGGAGATGGGGATACGTCTGCCGGGAACTCCCCGGAGCCCATCAGACTCATTTTACGCGGACTACTGAATAGCTATCAGATGGTGCCAATTTTCACTCACTGTTGCAGCTGAACAAATAATGAGAAAAACGATATGCAAACATCCCAGCGACTTCCATATGATTTTGCTCCAACCGCGTTCCCACGTTTTCTATTTGATTATCATGGACATTTTATGGGAAGAGTTTGCTCTCAGCATTCTCTCAGGATCACAAAGTAAATCTTACTACCAACAGCAATTTTCAGGGAAAAAAAAACAAGTCATTATGCACAAAATTATTAAGAATAGCAAACAAGTTTGTTGAAATTGCAATCTGTTTGCAGACAATCTGCAATCAAGAAAGAAGGCTAATTCATCAAGCAAATTGTTACTGAAAATTGTCTTCCTCAGCTACAATCGCTCGTATAACCAGGGCACTTGGAAACTGAGGTAAGAGGCTTCAGTGAGTCCCAGCACCGATTCCCTGTTTTATCCACTTGTCCCAAAAATGTAAATTTCATTTAGGAATGAGCACCAAAAAGCATGGAACCTCTAGTAATAAAGAACTTCAGCTTCCCGTAAGAAGGTGTGTTCAGAGTGGCTTTGGCACTGTCTAACACGGCATACACCCACTAAAGGCTCAGGCTTGTCAGTGTTGCATGGATCCAGCCATAGCTTACACAAACAGAGCCGCTACCTACCAGACTCCTACTCCGTTTTGGAAGCTGAAAAAGCTTCTGGAATGATTCTGAAGGAAGATCAGTCATTTTGGCAGAATCATTTCTGTCTGGCATGTAATTAGTTTACTTGGGGAGAATGATTTGCTCCCTATTCACCTACAAGCTTTCCTGCCCGCACGGCGCATCCTGAGAGAAGAGATAGCTAGAGGTTAAAATTAGCAACTAACGCAGATGCCATTGTCTCTTCCCATTACCTCCTCCCACAGCAGGCGTCTTGCATTCGAACTGAGTGGGATTGAAAAACACAAATCTAAAGCTCAAAAAAAAAACAACCCCACAAAAGCAGGCGTCTTGCATTCGAACTGAGTGGGACTGAAAAACACAAATCTAAAGCTCAAAAAACCCCCCCACAAAAGAAAAAAGTAGCAAAAACCAACCCCTCTTTAAAACGAGTGATATGTCAGACTTTTCTGGTCAGCGACTACTTTACATACAATTTTCTAACCAGTAATTACAGTGTGTGACTTCATTAGCATCTGAGGGTCGTACTCCCCAACACCCAATGTCGTATTAAATTTCATTATCTCAGGACTAGGAAATCAGGAGGGTATGACAACGAAGACTTCAAATATTAGACTTTAAAGAAAACAAGCAATCTTCTGAATAGTCTGTTTCTAGGATGACATGCTGTAAACAAGATCGTCAGCACTGACTTCAGCTCAGCTGCCACGGAAAAAAAAAAAGCATCTGTTTTTCTTCCTAGCACATACTGAAAACAACTGAAACATTCTCATATATTTGAGATATACTTACATCTTTCAAAAATATCATGGAGAGGGGCCAGAAATCATTCCTGTGGTCACATCTTCACATAATTTTCAGAGATCTATGTACAGCCTGACAAAACAGTGAGTGGGGCCAATGAAGTCCAGCACCTTGAAAAAAATTTCTCTCCAGAGGGTCTCCTACGTTCATCCTGAGAGAAAACCTGGATTTAGGACATCCCTCTTTGTTCCTCTTTGTTGTGTGCAGATCTTACCCATCTAAAACTTGACCGGTGAAACACTTCTGAACGCAAACAAAATGACGCGCCGATCTGTAATTTGCAACTTAGTCTTAGTCCTGTCATGCGTTACTTAGGAAACAGGGGAAAAAAAATACACACTTAAATTTTAGATTTGTGTGTGTGGAGAGAGAGAAAAAGACTGGCATTACTGTTGTGATGAAACCAATTCTACGTGATAGAGCTCCTGTATTTTTGCCTAATATCCTCATTCTATACAGACACATCTCCTCATCCTTCTTTTCTTACCTGCTAACTGGAGATACTAGCTGGCAGGCAGCACAGAACAAAACCAAGATAATGTTTGTAAAACCCGTCAGGATCCTTAATAGTGCAAAATGTTATGAGTAAATTAATCCTTCTATCAAATGGCTACCAGCATCACAAAGGGTCAGGGTTTATATACACACAGGGCTCCTCTTGAAAAACTACTAAGCCATCTCCTGCTCCCAACCAGAAACCAAGAAAAATTAAGTCTCCGTTGCCCTTGAATAACCCTAATAAGCAGATCTTTCCTTACCCAGGACTTGAGACACTACCAGGAGGAGGAAGAGGAGAGAGAGAGAGAGAGAAAAATATCTTTATTAGAGGAAATTTACTTTAATACCGATAACAAAGCAAGCAAGCAGGCTCCTGATCACAAGGTTTACTCAGAATTTCATAAAAGTCTAATAAAATAATCTCTAAAAAAAAAATAAGAATGTGGCTTGTTCATATAAGTATTTCATTAATAATGAATTTTACTTACAAATTAACATCTCTAGAATGTTCTGTATTTCTGTAAGCCTCCAGTATCTGCAATTAAATATATTCATAAAGGTTTCTGTTCGAATCCTACAATACCGCCTATTCACAATTAAAAAAGCAAGTGAAAGATTCCATGTTCTCGGATGGCACCGTTTCCTACCACAAAGTTGTTTCACAGGGTGTACAGCATGTTATTTACTGGTTACAGAAGAGCAGCGAGCTGCGCTGGCTCTTGGAGTATTCGCCCTTCGCGAGGGACAGCACGTAGCTATACTGGCCAAGTCCAGTCCAGAGAATCAATTACTCCGTGCTGGAAGGTCCCGCTTCTCTGGCTCAGCTCTCGCCTCTTTCTGCAGGAGCCCCCTCGCTGCCCGCCCGCCGAGGAAGGGGCTGGAGTCCCCCGAAAGCCGATCTCTCCGCTTATCGGGGTGGCGGGGGGAAGGATTCGCTCCTGCATTTTTAACATCAGCAGGAGCTCTACCAGCAAATCCAACGGCCCCAACACCAAGCTGGCTAGGAGGACCCTGCCCTCTCCTAGTCCACTCTTGAGGCACGTAGGCTGTTAGAAGGTAGGTTGACTGCAACTAAACGTTCCCTCTAAGTACAGCTACCACAAGTTAACCTCACTAGGACGGCCCCGTACTTCAACACGGCAATTGCCGGGCTGTAAGAACAGCAGTTTGAGTACAACGATGTCGCATTTACATCCACCACATCTACCACGGTAAGAAGTGAAATGTAAACTGTTTGAAATACGTATTTGTAGATCTTAGTGCGGCTATCATATGGACACTTGTACAATTGCTTAGATCACACAGAAAGCGGTGGAAAAAGCTTAAAAAACCCAACAAGACCCAAAAAGACAAAAAACATAAACCCCACAACCCACACCAAACAAACCCGCGATGACCCTGTTGAAGTTCATAGGAATTTTACCGCTAAGCTAAATGAAGTGGGACCAGACCCCATCTTGTTTGCAGAAACGGCGCCACAGGACGCTGAAATCCACCGTCTCACCAGATTCCTTGTGATAATCTGAGTGGTGGCGCAGAGAGTTAGCAGCATGGAAAGCCAACGACTTCCCAGAAAACAATGTTCTTGGCTTACACAAGAGAAGTTACAACGTAAGGAACAACTCCAAAATCATTAAAAATTAAGTTTCTGCGATGAGAAGTCAAAGCATTTTTTAATTCAAAAAGCTGAGACTGCTAAGAACGAACTGTGCTCGGTTTGGACAGGACAGAAATAGCATCAATCATACGATTAGGGATAAAATGTTTCCTTTTCAATTAAAGACTAGAACTGAACCGAAATGGAAAAGCAAAGATATGTTGGGATTATGACCCCTGAAATCATGTATAGCTCTATGCCAGGCTCAGATTTGAGCTACTAGAGCCTGAGGTTTAATATAACAAAGGGATTCCAGAGGCATTAATATCAATGAAGAGAGGAAGTTATAAAGCATTTGTTCTCTGCAAGTAAAAAGGATAATGAAGTTATGCAGCTCCTTTCTTCCCCTGCTGTCGGCAGATCCTTAGTTAGCTGCAGACTCATTACCGTCGCTTTTGACCGCTGCAGTACAACATGGGAAACCGTCTAGGGCTCAAAACGCCGTACTGAAAAATCCCACCCATGTGGCTGGAGAGACACTAGATCTATACAATAAGCAAACACTGACTTATTTCCAACAGATGCTAAGACTTGCCGTTAACTGCAATATCTAGATCTCTGGAAAATATACCGGGTTCACAGGTATAGATGTGGAATGACCACTGGGACACCATTAAAAAAAAAAAAACAAAACCAAACACCAAGAGAACTCGTACATAAGACTTAAGACTTGCCGTTAACTGCAATATCTGGATCTCCGGAAAATATACCGGGGTATAGATGTGGAATGTGGAATGACCACTGGGACACCATTAAAAAAAAAAAACCAAAACCAAACACCAAGAGAACTCGTATGCAGCACCATTACACACAGGGCCTCCTAATGGGTGTCTGTAACTGCCCAGAAGAGCATCCGACATGATTTTCAGCCCTGCCAATCAACCCAGGAGTCACATCTGTGAAAACACGGAGCCATTTTCTTGACCTTCCCTCACACAGAAGAAAAAGAAGAGTGCTTGTTCTAAAACATAAGGGAATAGGTTTGCACTCTAATAGCCGACGGCAGCTGTGTTTGCGGTGGTCACTTTCCCATCGCCCTTCGTTCATTTATTATCCATAGTGCACGTTTCTCAAAGATGCACATTAGATTGGAAGTTTACTATTTATTACTGCAACAAAGACATGGGCTTAACTGGGATGCACCGACCCACACTCAAGGAAACGTTACAGTGATAAAGCTTCAAAAAAGATTCCAATGAACGCAGACCTAGATACCACAGCAAATCTTCAATGATTCCAAAGTATAAAATTAGACTCTTTCATTTAGGGATAAGGTATATAGTTAGCCCAGGGATCTACGCCCTCTTCCTCTTCAACTCCCCTCATGGAATGCTTTGGTAAGCAGGGCAAACCTTGGTCAATCTTTCACTACGTTTCAGATAGAAAGCCCTAGACTGACATTTTTCCATCTTCCCTCAACTCTTTTTTCCTTTCTTCCTTTTTCTCTTACCTTGCCCTCACTCTTGCCCACCCCACTCCCACCCTTTTTCCCTCCTCTGTTTCTGGTGTTACTGTCTTTCCCTTTTTCCCTCCTCTGTTTCTGGTGTTATTGTCTTTTCCTCCCAAGTAACAAGCGACAGGACGAGAGGAAACGGCCTCAAGTTGCGCCAGGGGAGGTTTAGATCAGACACAAGGAAAAATTTCTTTACTGAAAGAGTGGTTAAACATTGGACCAGGCTGCCCAGGGAAGTGGTGGAGTCCCCATCCCTGGAGGTATTTAAAAGACATGTAGATGAGGCGCTTAGGGACATGGCTTAGTGGGCATGGGGGTGTTGGGTCGACGGTTGGACTCGAAGATCTTAGAGGTCTCTTCCAACCTTAATGATTCTACAATTAGTTCGTTCCTAGTTCCATGCTCCTAAGTCACACACAGCTCTAATGTAGCTATCCGCTCGTCACAGCTTGCTTCGCCGAAAGACGACAAGCGAGCCTGTTCCTTCACACCCCTGCGAATAGCTCTGTAGGAGGCAGCCACAGAGGGAGCTTCAAGGACACAGCCTAAGCATTAACGGCCATTTACCTTCTGACCCAGCAAAGACTTGATGAGCAACCCAGCGCACAGATGAGAGGAAACGAGCAGCAGTTCAAACCCATGCGTTGGCAGAGCTTCCTACATCAGACACAAGCAGTCTTTTAAAGATTTCTTGCATCATTTCTTATCGGCAGCAGGAAAATACTCCACAATTTCCACTGAAGGAAAACATTACCTCAACGCTCACCAAAGTAAAACCTGAGCAAATGGCGAAAGTTTGCTCTATTTCAGTACCGGCTTGTCCAAAAACTCCAAGCAAATGTTTCATTCTGCAACTGATACAGAAGTGTTGCCACCACGCGAGCTCTGTCCCTCACTTCAAGAGGGCCTAGATTCAAACCTAATTCACGCAATAGGATGCTATCCCTGACCAGTATCCTGGGGGCATTTTCCTTCCTGTTAAACAGACTGAAAGCTAACGGTACCAGCCAAAACCAAAACAAAGCAAAAAAATCATCTTCAATGCCTACGTGGGAAGCCCCAGTGGAGGAGCATCACCCAGTGGAAATCAGCGCAAGAAGCAACACGCGTGACCGTGGCTGCTACGCTGCCCTGCATAGAGGGTGCCCAGAAGGAAACCAGGGGGGAGAAAGAGCTACACGCAGGGCACAGAGCAGACTTTCCCTGCAGAATAAATATATTTGAACATCAACATTGATGAATTTAATCTCAGCAGGCAGTTTGACATCTTGGTTCAGTTTTATCACTGGGAATTTGAGAAACAACTGGATTAAGACACTCGACCTAGAGCTCCAGGGAAGTTCAGCCCCTGAACATGCCAAATCCTCTGCTTATCTGCCTTTTTCTTTGTTGCCTTCCCAAAGAGCCTTGGCAAGTGTCACCCAACAACACGTCCGTTTCTTCTTTTAGATCCCAACTCCTCGGAGTTAAACACGAGGACGTTAAACAGCCATCTCTCTCAACAGCACAGCTTCTTACTTCAATTCACACTAAAAGCAGACAACCATCTTGTTTTGCAGATCACGGGCACTTCTTTGGCAAAAACGGACCGTGCCCGCCTCCGGCCTTTTGATTTTCCATGCACAAAAAGGCATCTGTGATCCAGCCTCTCTGCGATAAAGAGGGAATGAAAACATCCTCAGAGGCACTTAACTCCTTCTATTCCTTATGGGAGCGAGACAGCAGAATCCAATTATGCTTATCTGTACAGCAAATACAACACAAAACAGTGTCCTATACATTGAGACAGAAGAGTTAAATACGAATTTTCTATACATCAGCTTGCACTCAAGTTCCCAGAGACAGAGCATCAAAAGCTCATCAATGCTTCTCCTACCCCCTCCGCTTCCTCAACAAAAACTTAATCCAGAAACAGTTTGTGGAATTTCATTTTAATATAGGTTTGTTTGGGGTTTTTTTTCCCCTATGGTGCAAAAAGATTCTGTAACTTGAAATCCCTTTTTTTTCTGCCTAGGTGATCATACGGTAGTTTTCCAGAACGACTCAGAAATGACCTACGGAAATGCCCAAGCAGACAGTCAAAGGCAGGAGGCCTCATCTAGTTTGCTGACAACTTTGATGCAACAATCCGACGCGAACATTGCGCTTGCAGGCGCACAGTAGAAGACAACGTGCCCGCAGAAATCACCACAATGCACCGAGCAGATAACGATTAGGAAAACTCTTTTTTTCGATGCACTGAAAAGGAAGCAGACATTGGTTTGATGTTTCTTATGTTTTATGAAGTAAAATACTCAAGTTTCTTCACACCTAGACAGAAGCTACCTACACACAAGAAGATCAAGCAAATCCAGGAAACTATACGGACGAACACAGTGTGCTGTTGTGTTTGAATTCATATTAATGTGCTACCTCTTTACACACAACGAAGGCTGAGCTAACCTGGTCAAAAAGAGAGGTTGTCTCAATGGAGGCCAAGAAACAATCACCAGTCACGCACAGAAATGCATGTGCTCAGGCACACTACCTTTCAGATACTTGTGGAATTTTTTATGTTGGTTGCCCGCTTGCGACAGCAGCCATCTTCTAACATACAGCCTTTTAAAAAAAAAAAAAAAAAGAACAGATGTAACTCGGAAGCCTCCTCATTCAAACCTTTCTCCTAATGTTAGCATTAAAAAAAAAAAGTGGAGCCTGGGAAGGAAATTATTAGCCATTGTGTAGATATGTAGGATACAAGAATGGAAGGGCTTTGTCGTGGTTTAACCTCAGTCGGCAACTAAGCACCACGCAGCCGCTCGCTCACTCCCCACCCGGTGGGAATAATTGAAATAAAATTATAATAATAATATGATAATAATAATAATACACAAAGCAAGTGATGCACAGTACAATTGCTCACCACCCGCCGACCGATGCCCAGCCAGTCCCCGAGCAGCGGCCCCCCCGGCCAGCTTTCCCCAGTTTATGTACTGAGCATGACGTCACATGGTATGGAATGTCCCTTTGGCCAGTTCGGCTGTGCCCCCTCCCAGCTTCTTGTGCACCTCCAGCCTTCTCAGTCGGTAGAGCATGGAAAACTAAAAAGTCCTTGACTAGTGTAAGCACTGCTCAGCAACAACTAAAACATCGGTGTGTTATCAACATTGTTCTCATCCTAAATCCAAAACACTGTACCAGCTACTAGGAGGAAAATTACCTCTGTCCCTGCCGAAACCAGGACAGGCTTGCAACCGCAAGAGCTGCCAGTGCAAGGTTTAGGTTGTCATAGTTTTAGATTTGCCCAGAGCCAATTCCCAGCTACCTTCCAAGCAGCGGGTATTTTCTAATGGGACGGGCCTTCTTTCTTAAGTTAATTCAGTGACACAACTAAAATGAAACATGATCTATATTGAAGAACTCTCTCCATAGCTTTGATGGGAACATTAGGTACACATAATAATTAAATTACTGTTTCTATTTAATTGAATTGGCTCGGTTAGGACCGAGTTTTACACTAAGTGTAAAAACAAAGTAAAATAGCGTTTTGGAGTTTCAGTCCTTGAAAGCATTTGACACATCCTGTAGCTCCAGGTAGAGACCAAGTTAAATTATTATTGAATAATAATTATTTTGTTGCCTAAAAGTCAGACGTTGGATCAGAAGTAAAGGTGACCCTCTGACTGCCATTTTCTGGTCTATTGAAATGCACCTTCACGAAGGAAGGTTTAATCTGGTCTAACAGAAAATATCAAAGCTTGACTAAATGTCAAGATTTCATTACACTCTGAAACAGTGTCCTGTCCTGAAAAATACCTGCAAGTGGGAGCCATTTTTTAAATACATTTATTGATACTACGCTAAACAACAAAAATAGTAAAAAAAACGCAAACATAACGTGACTAAAATCCAGATTCTGACAGAAACTGAAATGACTCTTTCTGATCCCCTAGTTATTTCACATTCTGTGACAACCTCAATCTAATTTGCAATTCTTAAGTGTTAAGAACAGCATTTCAAAGTCAAATTTACCACTAAAGACCAGATACTTATGAGGTTGTTACCTAGTGAACTATAAATGAAAATAAAGCAACAGAAGTTGAAACCCAAGAAATAGCAAACTTAAATTTCCCAACCAGGAAAGCAATGAAAGCCAAAACAGGAACCCCTGAAAAAAAATGCTACTGTCATATTTTGCCAGCTAATACACAAACCCAAATA
>NW_008795677.1:277644-323247 GCF_000699145.1 Aptenodytes forsteri | reverse complement strand
GATACTACGCTAAACAACAAAAATATTAAAAAAACCGCAAACATAACGTGACTGAAATCCAGATTCTGACAGAAACTGAAATGACTCTTTCTGATCCCCTAGTTATTTCACATTCTGTGACAACCTCAATCTAATTTGCAATTCTTAAGTGTTAAGAACAGCATTTCAAAGTCAAATTTACCACTAAAGACCAGATACTTATGAGGTTGTTACCTAGTGAACTATAAATGAAAATAAAGCAACAGAAGTTGAAACCCAAGAAATAGCAAACTTAAATTTCCCAACCAGGAAAGCAATGAAAGCCAAAACAGGAACCCCTGAAAAAAAATGCTACTGTCATATTTTGCCAGCTAATACACAAACCCAAATATTTCCTAATAATAGAGAAGTTGAAGGCCAATTCCCAGCAATCAGATGTGTAATCATATAACTGTTGCAGAACAAATATTATTTGTTTTACATTACTGTAATTATTATCAATATTACTTATGTTATTTGTTTTACATTACTGTAATTATTATCGATATTACTTATTTAAGCTCTCCTCAGCAAATAATCTTTTCCTTAAGTGAAAATAGGGAAAAAAAAGAGAGGAAAAATCCACAAAAATGGAAAAGAGACATGTACCACGTAGCCAGGATGCTCTTGTTTCATTGCTGAGATGCTCAGCCGCCTAAGCACTGCCTTCATCCCGTCACTTCAGCTCCTATGGAACAGGTACCAAATACAAAGAAAACGGAAGCAAGTACCATCACCTGCCACCTCCGAGGCGCTGAAACTCAACCGCCCTTTTCCTCTTGGAGGTGCCACCCTTCCAATAAGAGCGGCTGGATGCTTGTGGGGCTGAAGCAGGTTGAACTGTGGCCGCTCAAGAGGTCAGATGACGAATAACCATACCTACGTACACACGCGCTCTATTTAACCACACAGCTGGTGCACCTGTCTCAAGACTGATACTATAGCATCTTTTGTTCTTAAACTAGTCCTTAAACCTCAAAACCCCACCTGTACTGCAAAGCTAGGCACGTGTTCCTCATTTGTAGATGCAACACAACATTACTCATGGGCATCCACCTTCAGGGAAATAAATATCTTGTGGCTTTACCTGAATTTTGAAGAGATTTGGTCTTTAAACTAAAAAAGTGACACGCACCCAGCAAGCCTCATCTATCAAAAGGATCCTTTGACGAGCAAAGCTTCACTGAACCGTATGCAGCGATAAGCATGACTTTAAACTGTGCCTCAGTGCATCTGCTTGATAAACCGATTTCAGGAAAGGAAGGAGACAAGAAAAAAAAAAAAAAAAGGTGTTCTGAAGCTGTGCAAAAGCAACCCACCTGTGGGAAACAACTCCAAGCGAGAACCACACATCCAGGAGTGTTCATTCGGGTTCCAGTGGCACTGGAGTCCGCTCTTTGCTAGCGTGAAGCAGAAGCCAGGACCGTGCGCGCGGGCACTTGTATAGACAACTTTTAAACAGGTTAAGTTTACTTAAATTAGTAAGTTAAAATAAATTGATACCATACAGATTTAAAACCGCTTTGCGTCAATTTTATAAAGAGGAATAAGTTACCATGAGATAACAAGTTATAATTACAAGTATTAGACCAGTAACTGCGCCCTTCTCGTGGCCTGTGGTAAGCAAATTAAAACAACTAAATACCTACGCATGCACGCCCGTGGGCAGGTACCGCAGATCGGTAACTGCCCTTACTCACATCACAGCCCTTTCAGAATACGGGCCGCAAGATTGTAAGCCCAGGCAAAAAAAGCAAGCGTGGCCCTGAGCGGGCAAAAGAACTCGCACCGTAAGCGTGTTCACAATCTCACCTACGCCACATAAAAAGCCGGGGCAGGTTGGACGCGATGCTTAGCCCAGTTCCTGCTCTGCACAGAAGCTTTCATGCTTAGAGACTCGTTTAGGTAACACGACATCAAGGCGGATGCAGAGAGTTTTGGGTTGTTCACAGAAGCTTTCATGCTTAGAGACTCGTTTAGGTAACACGACATCAAGGCAGATGCAGAGAGTTTGTTGGGTTGGTTTTTTTTTTTTTTTAAAGGATGAAGGCAAACTGGACAAAAAGTTGTCAGGAAATAATGAATGGCCGCTTGCGTGTTTCTCACGGCACGGTCTGAGTTACTGTAGGTACTAACGTATCCGGGCTCAGCAGCCAGCCGGCTTCAGCAGCCCCAGCAATCTCTACCATCGTGTAACAGATTTCTAGCTTTTAACGTCAAGCTCCTTAAGCTATATCGAGATGCATCCCATTTGCCTCTCTAAGTCTGAAGAGACTATTTTGCACTATTTATAAATACGATGCAGTTGGGGACCCGCTCTCCTCCATAGCACGCTTATTGTTAGCTAGCCGGATTTATTTCTCCGACAACTCTGACTTCACACTCTTTATCCTCACAAACTGCAGCTGTTCAGCAGGTTCAGACAAAACGAATTTGCTACCGGCGTAGCTTCTAAGTCAGCCACGCCAAAAGAGGGGAAGAAGAAGAAACTAGTATATAATTATATACCTGCTTCCTCCTACGGATCTCAGAATCTGTGAAGCTTCCAGGCTGCTTCTCTTCCTATCTAATTCTCCTAGCTAAAAGTACCCGTTAGGAACACCGTCAAGTTTCCTCTGTTCCCTCTCTACCGTGAATTTTTCTACAGGATTAATATGCCTTTCAGCTATAATTTAAATTGCACGTTACATCCAGCATTTTAAAAAGGACAGGTTTTTACTCGTAGCATGCCAAGGTAGCTGAGATTTTCTATTGCCCTCTGCCTGAATAGAGTTCCTCATGGAGCAGGAGGAGCTAAAAGTCAGTGTTTGGGCCATATAGTAAGTCATAAATGCTGACAGGATAAACATTCAGGGGCATGCTTTCCAGAGACCACCAAGCAGAAATCTTCGGAACAAATCCATTCACTCGAAGTAGTCAATACTACTTCTACAGTTGCTTCTATTCCCTATCAAAACGTTCAAAGGTTTAAATCAGTCTCAAATTCTGCGATTCACAATGCAATACACGAATACTGCCTGCTTCAGTTTGCGAGCCGCGAGCTTTTAAGCTAATCGAAGTCAGACTGAGCTACTCTGTGCCAGAGAAACGGCTTACGTCTTAGTTTTCAAAACGATGAAAAGCTATCGTTCGTTTTCCTACGGAAGACATTTGCCTTGTATTATTTAAACAGGGCTTTGCATTCAGGAATTCAGAAGAGGAACCGACACTGCCTTTTGGCACTGCTTCCTTAAAACGCTGTATAATCAAATGCCATCTCTAATGCAAGATCCCTAGTGCAACGTATTACTGCATCGCAAGCGTGTGGTGGAAAGAGGTATGAGCAGAAGGTGGCAATAGAGCATCAAATCAAAATCTGTATACGTTTTACTCACGATTAGGTGCTTGCTGTCTCCACAAAACACACGCATACGCACGGGTCGTACACCTCCACTGAAAACACAACGTGATTTAGGCATGATTTCTTATGGCAACGTTACCTTTGTGTGAAAGTAGACGCAAGAAAAGCGCCTTTCTCCTTGGGCGGCTGACATAATTACAAGACTTTCCTAACCACTTCAGCATGCTGCCTACATGGTTCCCTGCATCTATCAGAAAAATACTGAAAACAGGTTTTTTGTGCAGTTTGTCAACAGAAAAATTTATTATAAGCCTACGTACCCCCGGCTGAAAAGCCGAATTTTAAGCACCTATCTTACAGCTCGAGTTGAAAAGTGTTGTTACACTTTATACAATAATATTCCCCTTCGTTTCTAAAAAGTCATTTCTTGAGCGCTGCTGGAGAGAGTACGGAAAACCTCACTTTCCTCTTTCCGAGATTAAAAATGTTTTGGTTTAACACGTAACTGTTAACCAGGTAACCACACAGAAATTAAAGCTCATCTGAAATTTGTAGTCAAGCTTGAAAACATCAGCCCGTCAGTACCCAAAACTGTCATTTCATACTGCTTCATAGAGAGTCTTCTCCAATACATAAGGATTGCCTTAAATTCCCTTTTTGTGTCCTCATGTCCAGCCTTTGATCAAAGGCAGAAAATAACAGTAATAAATAATAATTATTGTTGTTGTTATTATTATTCTTTGGAAAGGAGGGAGGACGTCGCCTCCGCAACCCAGCAGGCTGAGAGCTGGGTGGGCAGGTGGCCCCTCGGCCAGGCACAGTGGTGACGGCCACGCCGGGGGACAGACCGATGGACCACGGACCGACCCCGCCCGGCACCCCCCGAGCGGGCGGGAACCGCACCCCGGCGGGGCGGCAGGACCTCCCTCTTTCGGCCAAAGGGACGCGAGGCAAGTAGAGCCACCACGCACTGCCTGAAGAAATGACGATTTGAAGGCAACTAGGATTATTTTTTTTCCCCACCACGGTTCTGACGTAGACAAATACAACGGGATAAAACAATGGGGGGCGGGATCATTTTTACCGGTATCTCACATGCAACATTTCAAAGATGCAAGATGTTACACTGCGAGCAAAGATAAGCCTTTTTTTAAACGCTGATCTTCATGCACTGCAGAAAACAGTTTTTCTAACGTTTCACAACATTTGACGTTGTTATTTTGAAGCTCTGCATCCGTTTTCCGGTTTCAAACCTCTCGAAATAAAGATTCTTCTTAACATAAACATGGCAATTAAACAGAAATCTTCCTAAAGTGGCCCTGAGCCGGTGCCCTGCTTTCGCTGGCCAGAGCCCCGGGGGAAAGCATGTGCCCAACATGCTGCCCGCAGCTGAGCAGCTCCAGCCCTTCAGGGTTTTAAATGACTCAAAGCCTTCCCTGGTAACCCACGCAAAATTAAACCCCACAGAACCATGCTTACTAGCAATTACTTAGGTTTAAGCACTAGTGTTACAGGCACTGCTGAAACCCAAGCAGCGTGTCTCAGTTACACGCTTACTACGTGCCAACCCGGCAATATCACTGAAGACGAGGAGGGCACGTGAAAGCAGCCCGGTTAAAAAGGGGCAGCGGCTGAACTTGTACCTCACCAGCAAACGGAGGGGAACTGAGAAGCAAAGCCTGAGTGAAGTTCTCCCCGGCTCAATTACCAGCGACCGCGGCTGGGGACCGGCAGGTCCCGACGCTTGGGATCAGTCACCTGAGGCTGGAAACTGATATGCAGCGGGCAGCAACAATCTCTTCCTTCGTGTCTGTACAGCGATTATAACGCGCCAAGTAAACATTTCGGGCAACAACTCTAATGGCCTGCGAGTGCAGCAGCACCCCAGCGCTGCCAGGTGGAGATCGGTGTGAATACCGAACTATAAATACGTTCGCAGACTTTGGTCGCTGCTCATCCACCACAAAAAGGATCCCAGGAGCACGTCCATTGCTAGACATGTCATTTTCTCCATGTCACTGTAAAAGATGAGATTTAAGAAAACAACAAAGCCAAGCAAAGGGAAACAGTCGAAGTATCTAACATCCTAGAAAGCCTCCCAGACTTAAAGACAGCGTTAGCAAGCACTATTGAAGTGGCAAAGAGAACAAGATCCTCAATTAAGATTTCAAATGAATAAGTATCTAAGTGCATCGGTGTCTAGCTGCCTAATGTACCTGGAACCAACCTTTAAAACAGTATTTTAATATTGATGCACATTTTATAAATTAACCATTTAAACGCCACGATAAGCCATGCAGAACAAGCATCGGAAGGAAAGTTAACATACGTAAAAGCCGTCATTAGGCATTCACATGCGCACACGTTCTGCTAAAATATCAAAGTATCTCTTCGCAGCTCTAACTTCAGCTTGCTCGAACATTAAGCCAAGAACACCCATCCGGACGGGCGCAGGTGGCCATCCAGGGAGGCAGTCTGAGGACAGCAGCCTCCTGCCCGCCCCGGCCACCCGCACTGACGCCCCGGGACCCTGGCAGTGGGCACGCCGCGCGCTCGTCTCCCTCAATTTCCAGTTAAGCTGTTACCGCTGAGCACTCAAATACGTGAAAGGACATTTTTAAGGCATCCCCAGAGACTGTTTTCCCCCCAATGGCACTATCCTCACCACTTAAGTCACTGTTACCCCATTGCAGTCTTCTGCCCAATTATACTTAATTTATTAGCACACCAATTTTCTGATAAAGGGGGGGAGGTTGGAGGCAGCTGCTGTAAATCAATATAGTACCGCTGAGCACTCAAATACGTGAAAGGACATTTTTAAGGCATCCCCAGAGACTGTTTTCCCCCCAATGGCACTATCCTCACCACTTAAGTCACTGTTACCCCATTGCAGTCTTCTGCCCAATTATACTTAATTTATTAGCACACCAATTTTCTGATAAAGGGGGGGAGGTTGGAGGCAGCTGCTGTAAATCAATCTAGCTCAATGAATTTGGTCCAAAGCACATATATTCAGCTTTTTATCCTAGAATCGTTCTATACATTCCTCCTTTGTGAGTGAACCTAGTTTTCCAATTTTCCAATCAACCTATAAAATACCTTAGTCTTTTCCTTTTTTTTTTTCCCCTCCTCATGAAATAAAGAGCTACAATCCTCATTAAAAAAAAATCAAATCCATATGCATCAGGAAGTTGTCACAAGTTATTCGCATGGTATTATTCATATCAATAGACAGGCAATTTCAAGACCGTGTTCTTCTGATACAGCTGAAAACCTCTTCCAAACAGCACACGCTTCTTCCATTGAGATTAAGGAGTTTTAAAAAGGAAAAAAAAAAAATCATGGGACGATGATCCCCTCGCCAGCAAATAATAAAATTAGTAGTAGACACTGTCTGAACAAAACGGTCCGGTTTGCTTAAATATTCGTAACTTATTATTACTGAGCAAAATGAAGCAACTAAAACGTAAAACAGGAAACAAACGATTAACTAACTGTTGGATATTCTTTAAAAAAAATAAAGGGTAAGCTACATAGCATAGCAACCAACGCTTACTAATCTCTCCATTACCAGTGTTTTTAAATAACTCAGCTCCACTGCTATCACAGCTACAGCTTCCTGACTGGTTAACAGATAAAGAACGTTATTCAGAAGCTATTTCTTGCCCTGGCTTGTTGTCTGGCTTCGTGACAGCATTACACGGCCCCAGCTCGCCGACAGGCTGGCAGGGGACCATCGTTCCCGTTTAACCTTCGTGCCAGAACCCTGGCCTTTATCGGAGAAATGTTGCACTTCAGTCCCATATAAATAACTCGGCTTCCCCTTGAAACATGGACCTGGACACAGTTGGGTCATTAACTGCATTTGCTACACGCTGTAATTGCCGTAATACGGGGGGAGTCCAGTTTAAGGGAAGTGACGAGTAAGATACATTTTGTTCTTTGGTGGTTGGGAACTATAAAGCAGATGAAACAGCACAAACTAATTCAAACAAAATGAAAGAGAGTAAGAAAGGTATGAAAGACATTTCCTTTTAAAAAGAAAAGAATTAATAACTCCTAAACGTTATTTTTCTTAATTCTCCGTGTCCATATCTCTTCAGTAAGTTAAAGTTGACTTACATGCCGTGAAAAGACTGTCACACACCCAAAAATAAGCTTTGTAATCACCAACCACCACCCCCAAAACCTTGGAAAATCATCGTTTTCAAGCTGATTTTATACCAATGACGTAACCAAAAAAATAAACTGACATATGTGTTAGGAGAGAGCAGCTCATATTTGAGAGCACATCCCCAAGATTGGTAGCACGAGTTTTAAAGGAACAGTAATGGGAGAACTGTCAAAACATTTATACTCCATACACGCGTGAAAGCGAATGAAACTCCATTTTAGCGGAGCGCGTACTTTCACATCGACGTGGCACTTACGTAAATGCATGGACTTGTATTTTACTCTATCTACAGCCCTTGAAAGGTACCGTCACGTAGGACTCAAATTCAATTCCTGTTACTACACAGATGCCTTTTGGCAGTATTTATTTTACTAGTAAAAATTTATTGGTAACACTTTGATGTGCCAAACTATTTAAACAAGAGCCTTTTTTCCTACCAGCGCTAGCATCCAGTTGTTTTGCTGGGTGAGATTATGACTGCGCAGGGTGTATGAACAGCGGCGTTCGAGCAACTCCTAGCGCTGCTAGAGCACTGCCAAGGAGATCTAGAAAATACCAGATGTCATACACAGGTTAAGAGCTGTATTACCGCACTCGCGCCGCTACTGTTGAGGACACGCTGCAGCCCAGAAGGCCAGACGCCAGCGTAAGGGATGGTGCTTCGCTTCCTTCTAAAATCGCCACGACGTCAGCGCATCACTTCAGCTCTCGGCATTTTCATCATTTTGCCCACTTGCAACTAAAGCAGAAATCGTTTAAAGAAGAGCAGAACATCATCTTAAAAGTTCCCAACTAGGAACTAGACAGGCTAGACTAAATTCTTACGCTAACTGATGTTACTGCCGTGCTGCAGAGAGCAATGTTTGCAGATCGTCTAACAATTTGCAGTGTAAGGGCAAGTTGCTTGTTACTACACCGCACTTAAACACTTTCAGTGCTTGGAGTCTATCTCAGGCTGACAGTCTAGCCATATAAAAAAAAAAATTGTGTGTGCAGAACAGATTGTTTTAAGAAAATTCTTACCACCATTTCGCTTAAAACCTCTGGAATATTCATGCTTTGGAGCACAGACTTAAAAATCTGGCTGCCATGTCAGGGATAAGCTTTCTGCCATCCCCACGAAAATCCATCCAAAACTGAACAAGTCACAAGCCTCTAAAAACGCAGCTTACATTTAACGGTACCGTGTCTTTCCTGCGTATAGGGCTTTTCATCACGAGTTCTCGACACTCTTTGAGACGAGCACTTGGCTATCATTTTGCCACTTCTTTAAACAGAACTTTACAAGGTGAATAATCCTTTTCCGTAAGGTTCGGTTTGCATTCGGCATCGCCTGCCCCCTTCCGTCCCTGCTGACTTTTGAACCGTGCTTGTGCTATCGCTCCGTGTTGCCCCTTGCAAGCGGGGCAAGTGCTTCAGAGCAGAAGGAAGATGCTCTCTCCCAATACTCCTGCCACGTGCTACACATCAAGGGAGAGGACAGACCACCCTGCGTGTGAAGGGGCGAAGAGAAGGACGGGAAGAACACACAGAGAAAGTGCGAGGAGCAGGACAGGGCAGAAAGCAAGAAGAAGAAGTAGTTGCATACGCTTACAGATGCTACCAGACCTTCCACTACAACCCAAATGGGCGTACGGTTCCTGCCCTATCCCCCCAGTGCCGCAGGCTCACAGGCTCAGGGGGAATTGTCCCGGCGCTCCCGGCTGTACTGTTGGCGCGGATGGAAGAAAGCTGTGCTATACTGCTGAGGAGTCCTACCTTGCCGGGGACCTACCCAAAGGGAATCGGTTTGGCTCCACGGGATGAGGCTCTGCTCCCCACTTCTGATGCATTTTCTAAGTTTCTACACTTTAACAAAGTTATTTTAAAATAGTATCAGGAAGCTACCAAAAAAAAAAAAAAAGAAAAAATCCTTTTCAGTGATTGACATGAAAGACAGGATCAACACATAATGCCAAAAATAAGAAAATAAAGTACATTAATTGCTTGTGCTACAGAATCAACAGATGCTTTTTCACAAAACTCCTGCATCATTCAGCACACAAAATGGATGGAGCTCCCTCGGTAAGAGCTTGCTATTTTATCTTCACTTTTCCAACCCAGCTGCGACTACGAAGTTACTCATTTCCTGATTGCTTCCTTTTGAAAGCTAATATTTTATAAAGCAAGCCGTACGTAGGAGAGAAAGAGAACTGTCAAGACAAACAGTCAGCTCCTGCAGAGACTCAAATGCCTCGTCATTTGAATAAGGATTTCTGTCTTCACCACGTGGTATTCTTTTCCAGCGTTCTGGTTTTGTTCTTGATCGTATGCCCGTACTCAGGACAATACTTCTGCTGTAGCAATAACTACCCACATTCTTCAACATCACCGTTTTCCTTTGTACGCCTTGTATTTCCCCCCCCCGAATTTAAGAACACATCCTATATTCCAGGACAGCAGGCTTCCTATTTCCCACCCCAGCGACTGGAACAGAGGTGGTGGCAGGAATTGCCCTTCGTTTAGCAAGACGGAAGGGGTTTACCTCCGCTCGAGGAGGGACAAGTTGGTGAAAAAGAAAACCACTGAGGGTTGTTAAACACACAGAGACAATATCCAGCTCGGGAAACCCCCTGAGCTGAAAACAGCTGGAGGCTGGGAGATTATTCGGGGGAAGCATCAGATACGCTTGCCCTGCTCTTGCTCTTCCCCACGCACCAGGCTGTGGCTATTGTTGAGGAGAAAACACCGAAAAACACAGACCCTCAGGCCTGATCTTGAAATGCAGCTTTTACGGACGGCAAACATGGTTAGGATCTGAACGCCCAGAGAGAGTTTATCTCATTGCGTGCTTTCAGACCGTCTGAAGAATAAGGCAAGCAACAGTTCATCGAGTAACGGTGTATTTACAGCTCCAAGGCTATCACTACCACTGAAGTGATTTTAAAAAACATCAGTTGACAAAACAGAAAGAGGAATGAGAACAAAGTAGCTTGTTTTGTAAATTTTTGGCCACGTCAAGAGGTCGTAATCTCCGGACAGACCAACTCCTGTTGTAGAGTTAGGAGAAGATACGGAGCGAACGGCAGGTCCCAGCTCACCCTCCTAACAGGGAGATACAGCTAGCGCTGTCACATACTCCGATGTTAACCTTTTCCTAAACGGGAGGATCATTTCTTCCTCCTCCTCTGAAAACACCGTCTGTGCATCTCCTGGATGGTACTGGCCTTCCTTGGACGCTTTCTGCTATTCTGTTCCCGATACCTTCCGGGACGGGTGTCCAAAGTCAAACATTATTTCTAGAGGATCCTACATCAGACTTTCGTTTCAATATTTGTCCACTTCTTTACACAAGGCAAAAATCCAGGTTTTCCACCTGCTACTCCATTTTAAAGTTTCGGAAGACTAAGGGCTGAGTCCAAAAATCATTAATTGCTGTCCTCGGAGAGTTACTGGATGGGGACCCCAGCAACTTCTTCCGCTGCACGCCACCTCGCACTCGCCCGCAAGCAATTTCTCCCGTCAGAAGGCGCAGCTGCAGGTTCTCAGCAACTCCATAGCCACCCACCTAAGCTTTGCATCGCTCGCAAAAGGCACTGCTCGGTTTCTTTTTTTATTTCCGCTGTTCGCATTCACTTAAAAACCTCTTCTGTAACAAACGGTAAACAGAGTCCTTAGCAAGTACCCAGTTTCCATCTAAAAAAATGGCTGTTTATGTCTAAGTGCTAAAGAAAAGAGCTAAAACGTAGCGGGAAGCGTCTATCGCCCACTGCTGTGCCGGAGTTTATCCAAGTGCTTGGGGTTTTTAACTCAGCTACATCAGCTGGCTGCCCTCTGAGAATTGGGAGAGTCATTAACATTTGCTAATACCAAATCATGAATATGAACACTCTATACCCATTCACATGCGCATATATATACATATATACGTATAGACACACACACTTCCATATTTTTTTTTTTTAAATTAGAAATGTTTGGGGAAAATACTAATTGCACAGCTTTGATATTTAGAATACACAACAACTTCCTCCCTATCAGTTTTATGACCTTTTTAGTTACTATAATTACCGTTACAGCAGATCGTAATTTGTTCTCATGGCTACAAATTAATGAGACAAATTGCTGTGACATTACAGTCTGAGCAAAACAAGAGCAGACAAGGAGGCAGCCCAGCTTTCAGCAGCTTCTTCAGCTAAAAGGCTCCGCGTACACAAAGGAAATAAAAATTACCACTTCTACCTTCGCGTCGCCACCTCTGCAGCGATGCAGGTCTCTGAACCGCAGACGTTACAGCCGCAGGCAAGAACTACAGAGCAGGTTCGCAGTCACTTCAAAATATATGCACTAAGTGTCAGCCCTTTCCCCTCCTCCCCCTACCCAGGTAAATCTGGAGAACGGCTTTTGTGAGGGAGGAAACAGATTGCTTATGCAACGGTTCATTAAAGCTTTGCATTCCTAACCCGAGGTATACACTGGGGGCAATTATTTTGTTATCTCAGCTTGCTCCCTTTTTAGTAGATGAAAAGTTTGGGGTATTACAGGTTTTTTTAAATTATTATTTCATGCCATTGTAAAGTAGTCTAGGGAAGCCAACGATTTATAAAAACAGGGATATTAACTACCTGCCACTGATACTTTATGAAGGAAAAAAGCCTACCCTATCCACTACAGCGAAAAGTGATGAGACTGACCTAGATCACCCTCAAATGCGTCAATGGAAACCTTTCTACCGTTAACACTTAGGTCTAACACAAACCTCAATTCCAATTCACTTTGCACGGACTCTTGAAATGCAGCCAGTGAAACAATAACCTTCAGAGAGAAGAGAACATGCGTGAAGCACTCGGATTGACAGAACATTAGGTGTGCATTTTTAAGTGGCACTTAAAGACTGAAGAGTGAAATCTCTGCAGTATACAAATACGCTTTGTATACTAAAGATAGGCACAAGCTTCAGAGGATGACTTGCGACACCCCCAAATCTTTGGTGGCGTTTGAAACCCTGACAAAGTTGTATACCTTGGCCCCGTCTTCAGCCTCTACCTCTGCCAGAAATAGCACTGGAACATGGATGGAGAAAAGCAGAAGCAACGATATTCTGCATTTACATTTCATTTAAGATTGTTACTACCTACATTCCAGCTTTTACTCCCAGCCAACAGTTAATATACCGGGCAGAAGATGTAGCATCGCCTCCTAGAAGGTTTTGTCTAGCTGGAGGGGAGACCGCTTGGAGACAAGAACAGCCTAAAATGGTTGAACTGCAACTTCCAAAAGACACCAGGGATTATCCTTGCTCGATTTACTGGGCTTACCTGTTCAGTGCTACGGGTATATAAACATTTGCAATGCTGCTGGATCAGCATTATGATACGATCGCAGGGGCGGTTGTCACGGTAGCTCGCTGCTGCTGTTTAAACATAAGGGAAACGCGGAATGCCAAAAAGCTACTGGTATCCAATTAATTTGTCAGGAGCATTTGGAGAAAGTTTAGTTTCCCATTCTTCTTCACCTCTTAACGCAAAGTCTCAACTAAAACTGCCCATTTATGCTGCTGGATCAGCATTATGATACGATCGCAGGGGCGGTTGTCACGGTAGCTCGCTGCTGCTGTTTAAACATAAGGGGAACGCGGAATGCCAAAAAGCTACTGGTATCCAATTAATTTGTCAGGAGCATTTGGAGAAAGTTTAGTTTCCCATTCTTCTTCACCTCTTAACGCAAAGTCTCAACTCAAACTGCCCATTTAAAAAAAAAAAAAAAGCAACATCCCCTGGCATATATGAAAGGATTTGCAAACTGGGGGGGGAGAGGAAGAAAAAAAGTCAACCAATAACCACCTGAAACATTAAAACAAGGAGAATATATTTAAAAGTAGCTCTGAAAAGCGGAGACCTCTGTTTTCAACTCTTCTGGCACAATAAGGAAACGGCAAAAACTGCATGAGAACAAAGTGTTTTCTCTATGTATGTCTATAAACAGAACGTAAGAAGTTTGGCTGGTAAGAACTACCCATTCTCTCACTGGAAAAACAACGTCCTTTTGACTGCCACGCTTGTAGTAAAAGAAAATAAGATTTTGGCAGAAAGGGTAAGACAGATTAAAGAAAAAGGCAGCCAACCTGTTGCTCTTTGCAGTCAATGCTTCACACGTCAAGTTTTACTTTATGTCTGGAAAACGAGCCATGGAAAGGCTTAGGACCATATCGGACACTTCCTCAGGATTTATACCTTGGGCTCTCTTTTTAAATAAAGCGAAGTCACTTTGGGAGATCTTGGCCTGTCTGATGTGGCTTCTTCCTTGTATTTTTATGCCCAGGGAAAAAGAAAAGAAAAAAAGCACCAAACAAATCAGAAGAGAACAAGCCACAGAAGGGCCATATACAATCTGCTTCTTAAACAGTGACTACCTCAAGCAAGAGATGCTTTCCGCACCCATTTTTCTTCCCAGCTACTAAACTGAAAGCTATTTTCAAGCGTGGCTACACAACATCTTAAAACAGCTTATACTCATTCACAGTGCAATCATTCAGCCCTTGGCCAACATATCCTGTGTGAACCTCATGAGGTTCAACAAGGCCAAGTGCAAGGTCCTGCACCTGGGTCGGGGCAACCCCCGGTATCAATACAGGCTGGGGGATGAAGGGATTGAGGGCAGCCCTGCCGAGAAGGACTTGGGGGTACTGGTGGGTGAAAAGCTGGACACGAGCCAGCAATGGGCGCTCGCAGCCCAGAAAGCCAATCGTATCCTGGGCTGCATCCAAAGCAGCGTGGCCAGCAGGTCGAGGGAGGGGATTCTGCCCCTCTACTCTGCTCTGGTGAGACCCCACCTGGAGTCCTGTGTCCAGCTCTGGAGCCCTCAGCACAAGAAAGACACGGAGCTGTTGGAGCGGGTCCAGAGGAGGGCCGCGAAAATGATCAGGGGGATGGAACACCTCTCCTGTGAAGAAAGGCTGAGAGAGTTGGGGTTGTTCAGCCTGGAGAGGAGAAGGCTCCGGGGAGACCTTAGTGCAGCCTTTCAGTACTTAAAGGGGGATTATAAAAGAGATGGCAACAAACTTTTTAGCAGGGCCTGTTGCGACAGGACAAGGGGCAATGGCTTTAAACTAAAGGGGGGTAGATTCAGACTAGATATAAGGAAGAAATGTTTTACGCTGAGGGTGGTGAAGCACTGGCACGGGTTGCCCAGAGCGGTGGTGGGTGCCCCATCCCTGGAAACATTCCAGGTCAGGCTGGACGGGGCTCTGAGCAACCTGATCTAGTTGAAGATGTCCCTGCCCACGGCAGGGGGGTTGGACTAGATGAGCTTTAGAGGTCCCTTCCAACCCAAACCGTTCTAGGATTCTAGGATTCTATGATCCAGCTTCCCACTCCTTCTGGTGGCAGTCTAGGTTCAAACCTAGTGCTGGACACTTGAATTATCCTGTGTGCGTTATGGCCCATTAGCTTCCATTTCTGACGGAGCGGTCCCTCTTCAGTTTTATTCAGCTTAGCTGGTAATTGCCCCAGCATCTGAAAGCATTCCATGTAAAAATCAATAGCGAGAGGGAAATACTTTTAAGTCTTCATAGAGACTCTGGAAATTCTCCCATTTTGTAGTCACAGAGCCCAAGGAGACCAGAAGAAAATAACCGTGACTTCTTCGTGCTTATTTTGGTTACAATAAAAATGCTTTTCCTTACATTTTGTAACACATGCCACATCATGATGGATTGAATTAATCATGAAGAAAATGAGCCTCTCGCATACCTACAAAGAAATACAAGGAGGCAAAAAGCAGTGCAACCTCACCATACACGGTTTCATTCTCGTTTTGAAGGAACAGTCTGAAGTCGAAGGGTAATTTATTCATTATGCCCATTCAAACTTTCACGTCCCCTGAAGCTGCCAACAAAAGTGCCATTTCATGTGAAATGCTATGCTGGTTTTTTCAGCTGTAGATATCTGTTCCTTAGAAAATTCAAACAGGCAGATAATAGTCACAACTTAAAATCACTGTATATCTAGACGGAATTTAAAGATAAGCATTTTGTACCCTTTTTAAACACAGCACAAAAATAAATATTAAGCTACAGCAACGCAACTGGAAGGAAAGGAGGAGTACAGCTAGAACTATGACTTTTCACAGAATCATAGAATCACAGAATGGTTTGGGTTGGAAAGGACATTCAAAGATCACCTCGTCCAACCCCCCCCCGCCGTGGGCAGGGACATCATGTTTTGTGACATACAAGCATTTCAGACACAGGCCTCAGAAGATGCAATTTAACTTTTAATGTACGCTAACAAACAAAGAAGACATCCTGAAGTGCTGCATCCACTTTTTAAGGAGGAAAAAATTAAAAAAAAAATAAATAAAAATAAAGGTAAGGTGCAGAAGTAAGATCCTTCTGTCACTTCTAAAAGTTCCCTTGCTCACTGTAAAAATCTTAATACAAGCATACACGTCCTCCGCTTCCAGCCTTTTTCACTAACATGACAATGGATTTATCTAAAGGAAAATACCACCAACAGAGCATGAGACGCACTCAAATAGCTAAGTTCTCAGAATCAGCGTGGATTAGAGGTCATCTCAGGCTCAAAAATATTTGATAAGAGGATCAGTTGTTCACACTGTGGAAACAACAAGTTTCCTTTCCTCAGACAACTTCTTTACCTACGTATCACCATTACTTGATAGAATACCAGTCCTGGTAAGCAACCGAGTGGTGTAAAACAAAGACCTTCACTACTTGTTGAAGTAAAGAAGAAAAGTAGTGTCGCATTTGTTACTGAGCACCTATGAATCAAACCTTCCAATGTATACAAATAAAAATACGGAAGCGTCCCACTATAGATTCATCAACACAGTTCTCCAGGTGAAACCAGGCTGTAGAGCATGGCCAGTTCTCAACTTTCCAAAACAACATGTAGGATCCAATTCGGTATTCATTTCAGTAAACCAAATCTCTCCCAGTGCTTGTAAGTCTAGTTATCAGGAGTAACCAATGAGTCAGTTTTAAACTAATTGGGCATTACACGCAGCTCCTTCCAAA
The DNA here is from genome assembly GCF_000699145.1 of Aptenodytes forsteri. Classification (NCBI taxonomy): domain Eukaryota; kingdom Metazoa; phylum Chordata; class Aves; order Sphenisciformes; family Spheniscidae; genus Aptenodytes; species Aptenodytes forsteri. The sequence continues at coordinate 306,699 of NW_008795677.1, read as the reverse complement.
CTCCTCTAGAGTCAGGCAGACATATATCGGGAAACAAGATTACATCCTCTGTTGGCTCCAGTTCCAAAACTTGACTCCTCTCCATTGACGTTAGTTGGATTTAGCATGGAGGATTACCCTCTTAGTTCTACAGAAACCGAATCGAACAAGCATGGGGGTTTGGCCCAAAAACTGACACCGTGTTGCTTACAGTTATCAATACTGACTACTGTTGAATGAACCTAATATTCCTTAGTACTCCTTGCATTAAACAGAAAAGTAAATTGCCAAGCACCTCGAGACTTCAGTGAGTCTTACAAGCACCAAACCACTCTTTAAAAGTTTACTGGCATGAATACGCCCAGTATACTGTCAAGCTACAGAATTTGCCAGATGTTTCAAAAAATAAGACGACACAGCAAACACAGCTGTACCTTGTGTCTTTAGGAATCCAGGACAGATCCTTCAGCAGATAAATTCCAGACAGGAACTTTGCACTACTGCTGACCCATCAAATCTGTATCTATATATTGCAGCAAACTGCACGGAGGGTTTTCCTTCCTTGCTAGGTTTGTCCCGCTCAGATTTTAATACCCTTTTTTCCAGTGGATGAAGAGATTATAGTGTTAGCGTGGAACAGAAATCACAGTGACTGAATAGCTTAGCATGTAGAAATTGCACACTATCATGTAGAGTGCATTAGTTCATGAAGGAATACATACGTTCATAAAAGAAGCCTAACAAGAAAAAAAAATAGGGCAGGGACAATAGAGAGCTTTTTAATGGAAAGAGAGTAAATAATGTCTTTTATATTTGTCTTGTAAGTCATTCAGCAGGGAAACTCCTACTGCCTAGCTGTGCATCTGGAAGAAGTTAAAACCAATAAAGGTAAATCCTGTTCAGTAATTCACCTGCTCTCCAGAGTCACTGCTTAGCTCTATGAATATTATTTGCAAATGCAAACCATTATAGTGCAGCACTCTTCAACGGATTTGTATTAAAAAAAAAATATAAACCAGTTCATCTTTGTCATGAAGATAGTGTCATTCGATTCAACCCCCACATAGGGACAGCGAGCAGAGTTCGAGAAAACTCCCTGCCCACAGCTACTTCCCACTACTGAATGGCGCAGCGTGCGTTACCTTGACCTGCTAGCGAAGCACCACAAACACTTTACCTGCACGCTCAATAGCGTCACTGCAAACCAGAGAGGTAGAAGGACCAACGCAGGTTGGCATTTGGTTGATTGGCATGGGTTACGTAGATTAAAAAGTTGAGAATAGCATCCAGTTTCTCATTAGATGCTGATGTCACTCAAGGATAGCATGAACACCAAACACGAGCTTGCTCATTTTTACTTCTTTCAATCATTCAGTGAACAAAAGAAGGTTTAATCAACTGGTTTGTTGTTGGTTTTTTTTATAAAAAAAAAAAAAAAAGAGGCAAATATTCATTAAATATGTACTCAAATGAATTATTCGTGCATTCCTTTTCAGTCTAAAGTGAAATACCTTTTGCAACATGCTGGCCATTTAAATGTCAATTCTTCATGTCCCCTTCAGTTACTTACCTAAAAAGAAAAAAAAAGAAGGAAAAATACATAAATACATTAATTTTCCATGGTCTCGAGCCTATCATGAATACATACCTTACTCTCCACTGCTCCCCTTTAAGTTTTCAGTAGTTTTAAATTAGGTAAGACTATTAGGGTAATGCATTTTGGTTATATTATTAATTTATATGACACGTTTCCACTTCTGCTTCAGCTAAGCATTCAGTAACTGGATTTAAGAATTTTTTTCTTACTATTGCTTTTCTCCTCCCCAGTAAATGATTTCTAAATAAAAGCTACTTGATGCCATCAATAATTTGATTTCCACATTCTGTGTATTTACCCTGGGAAAAAAGCCATAATTGCAGTCGCAGTAATAGCAATATAAAACATTCAAGAAAAGCACCCCAACATGGTCTTCAGTACAGAAATTTGCGCAACTTCTTAACAGCTACTGGCAAAAAAAACACCCACATTTTGAGCAGACAGAGCACAGGACAGCAAACCATGAGACTTGAGTTGACAGACTAGTTCTATGAACTCAGGTGGAGCTTTCCCACCAATCTCCATAGGATCCGTGTTGTAACCACTGAGTTTCTTTTCAGTTCTGTCATTAGTCTGGCATGGCTTTGGAGATTAAACGATGGCGTATAACAGTAGGTACCGCTGCCTGTCTGAGGAACTAGTTACTAGTTACCAATGAGAAAGTAGAAGAAAGCTTGCTGTCACCGATACTTGCCTCTTCGCTCATTCACTACTCAATTTCACCCTCCTTACGGGCCCTCCCTTTTCCTCTCGAGCCATCAAAACCATTTCAGAACTTGGTGCTCTTTTCTTGCTTTTACCACGCTTCATTTTAGAAAGGAATAGTTGTATTCAAGGCTTTTCCCTTCCAAACTTCAAATTCCTAACGATAACCATGTCAACAACCAGAAGCAGCCAACATTTGTAATTCTTAAGTGATTAAGTTGAGGCGATCACAAGGGATTGGAATTGTACTTCATGTTTGCCCAAATGACAATACTCAATAAATCCATCCTGCAGTCCTGTCATTCTCTACGCTGTACAGAAAGTTTTGGTTACGTACAACATTAACTACTGTCCTAAAGCACTTTTAGAAGTGACTGCAAATTAAAGCACAAGCTTCTGTGACAGAATAGATGGCTTTCGAGAAGTACTTGGCAACACCAGCAAGCAATATATAACGACGGCGACAAAGAGAGACGGACCGGCGCACGCTATTTGCCAAGCAGGAGCCCCACTAGGCTCCCGCCTCTAACAAGTCAAAACACTGAGCTGGTTTGCAAGCTCATAAACCTGGGCTTGGTATGAAGAGGCTTGAATGTCTTCATTTTAGGTTTTTGTTTGCTTCCTTAGCTTTATGAGGATCACGTCTTTCAGGCTTTTTGCTTAAGGGAAGAGGACTAAAAACGTAGCTGAAAACCAAAGCCTGAAACAGCGATGTAAGCTGTAAGTAAGAGCTGTAATGGTTTGATCTATTGTTAGATGAAATCCCAGCAGAGCAATGGCTATTGGCACTACTAAATTCAAGTTTCATCTGGAAGACACTGGGGCAACAGTACATATAAGCCCCCAAAACCAGTAACAGAACCACACCCTTCAGTCAGGAGCAGCGAGAGCAGCATATGCATGACAAGCTCATGGTTCTCTTACAGAAAAACACGGTTTTCTGTGCCATTATACACTGCATTATGTTTTCAACCAGCCCTGAAAAAAACCAGGTAGGCATGAGTTCAGAACCTCCTAGAGGTCCCGTCCTCCCTTTCTCACCCAGGAGCGCTTGCCCAGAGGCCGAGCACCCGGATCGGAAAAAACTCCGGCGCAGCCTGGAACCGGCCCACGGGTGCCCAGCACGACTACGCGGGCAGAAGCAGCATCTTTGCGCAAATCTGAGTGACGGCACCCGTTCTTCTCCATAACCCATACAAGGAGACCGGGCAACAACCACAGGGGTCCGCATCTGCAAATCTCAAATGAATCTCAACTCGTATTTCTCCCCTCCGCACATCACCCGTTGCTCTTCTATGACTGAACTGCATTTATTATTACTTCTTGTCTATACTCAAACTGAAAATAATTTTAAAAGTTTACAATACACCCTATAAAAGGTATGATTGTCTTAGATGATCCTTAAACTACCCAAAATCTAGCCTTACAAGCACCGGTTCTGAAAAGAAAAATATTTCATATTGCATCCGTACCACCACTTTTGACATATGCTGGCTTCTCAGACATGTTCTTAACCAATACCACAAGCTGAAAGTTATAAGAAACGTAGGTGAAACCCATAACAACTAAATAGCTTTCATATCCGACCAAAAACTCATCTTCATTTCTTTAAATCATAACCCCATCCTGTCCAGCATTAAGCTTGCCCAAGCTTTCTGAAAAATTTCAGATGGAAATTTCACTTTTTCACATAATGTGCTCACACTGAACAGAGCATACAGGCTCAACATTAATTCTGCCTGTGCTCAACTAACTTTATTTTAGACTGAATTTTAAATCACTGCCAAATCCAGACATCTACCGCACAAGTTCTGCTGCTTCCACCTCCTGTCAGCCTACTCTGACGCCTCTGAACGAACACTTTTTCTTTTCCTGGCACAAGTCATATTTATCATCCTCTTTCAAAGCAGAAAATTTTGATCCTCTAGTCCATATGCGTGCACATGTTTAGTCTTTTTCAAGAGAAATGTAACTGCCAGCTACAATTCATACTTCTCCGGGGTATAAGCCCATTTTAGAATTTATAACGCTACTGTGCTCAACTACAAGATGTACTTAGCTGGATTTAACATGTACTACTATATACTTTTGTCCTTAAAATGACAGCTCAATGTATTATTGCCATCTGACTAGAACTGTCTGATGCAATGTGCTGGTTTTTAGGTTTGGTTCATTTTTTCCCCCCCCTTTCCCCTTTAAGAGGAAGCATAGTTCTCAAGGTTAGCGAGAAAACAAATTAATCCTGTTCATCGCAGGCACTCTTATTGCTAGTTTTCCTACAGTTGTTTGCAATGATTACCCACATACCCATTCCGCAGGTAATTCTGAGTCATATACAAAAACTTGAGTGACTTTTTTTTGCAGCGCCTTCTTTGCAGTTTAACAAGTTGGGAGGGCCCCGTACAAAAAGTACATAATCAACTTCGAGTACTACAGCTAAAGCTTATTGCTGTGGAAAAATATCTTTGTCCTTTGCCATTTGGCAAGTGTTACACTGATTCAAGTGCCTGGGGCTTACACCAGAAGAGCTAAAATCAAGACAAGCGCCCCTTGTTGCGTATTAAGAGTAATCATCAAGAATGCACATACTTGAGCTGTCCTTTGCCCATTCTAGCTGCAGATCAGAAGCATTCCACTCAAATGAGGTGTGCATTTCCCTTTTATCAGTGAAAAGTAGTTAGGCAGGAAACCGTGATCAGACAGACTCCAAATGAGGTCACTCATACGCTGATAATGAATCCCATACCATTTCTTTCACGTAACGCCCTTCATTTTGCACCTTTGCAACCCAAGGCATCTGAGGCTGTACTGATTCAGGAATGGTTTAGTGCAGATACGGGACGTAAGCTGTTAGACTTCGTTTGGCATCTCAACCGCTTCCTTCAGGGAACGCCAAGCCAAGGTCAAGCTGAAGGCACACTTGCTTGAGGGCAGGTGTTGCTCGCTGCTCCTAGATTCTTCTACCTCAGCTATTACCAGGTTTTGCAATTGTCACTACTTTTAGTTGACAACAGCTAAAGAGCTTGACTTGTGAAAGTAACCCAATTCTGTGCACTTACGCACATGATTAAATGGAACATAGACACGGCTTGAACCTCAACTTGTTCAAGAAAGCAGTTAAGCACACACTTGACCAACAAACTTCTGAAAATTTGTTCTGTGCATTACCCCGCGGAAGAACCACCTCTCAGTAACGTAGCCAGTGCCAAAGCGTGCAGTAGGTCTCCACAGATTTGTTTCAATAACACTTCAAGTCTTGAAGAGTACCTTCCTTCCCCCACAACAACAACCACCCCCCAACAACAACAAAAAGACCACCAAAAAAACCCAGAAAGATTTCTTTGGTCATGGTAGCATTCTGTATCTAAACCAGCCAAATATAGATTCTATACTTAGATTAGGCTGTAGGCTCAAGGTTGGGGGGCACTATGTTGAAGATCCTGTACGGAATCAGGTAAAAGAAGCATCTGAGCTCATGATGCCAACACACTGTGCAAGAATCCTTCCCGATCACCAAGCTCCGAGTTCTTCTAGACAGGCGTCTCAGTTTCTTCTGTGGAGCTGCTCCACTTTGTATAGTTAAATATTTATTGGGTTGTGGGGAAAGAGGATGCATAACGTGTGTCATAAAGCAGTGAAGAAATCAGAGTACTTGAGGAGCCACTAAAAGCTACATTACTGTTTCCTTCGGCATTTGAAGTCAATCTAGCAGTGCTGGTAAAAGATGTTCAAATGACTAATCTGCAAGTTGGGCTCCACCATTTGTATGAAGAGCTGATTGTGTCTTTTCACGCTCCCTCCTCCCCCTTTCTCCATAGCATACCGGCATATTACAAAACAACAGGACTGTCAGAAATGCTACCGTACCCAATAAGCACGGCTTTCTTCTTCTCCAAGAGAAATACGACCTCCACTGTAGAGAAAGAAATAAGGACCACGTTAGGAGCAGGTGTCATAATACCACCTTTATCCATACGACTCTAAGCCGCACCTTCCTCCAATTTTAGAGAAGGATAAAGATGCCATAGTTATTATGAATCAGGGAGGAAATCAGTATAACAGCTTAAACACTGAGCTCCTTGTGAAATAGAATTAGCGCTAATGGATGAGGCTGTCTCTTGTCTGTCTAACAATTAGAAGTGATCCTCCAAAAACTCTGACCGGAATTGTATTAACTAGCAATTACAGACATAAAGAGCTATGAGACTGACATCATATTTTTTCCTACTACTGCAGGGGACTTGAAATGAAAATAGTTTAGTCCCAATCTGTATACTGCCATCCGCTCTGTGAAACATTGACAAATCTCCTTCCTTCAGGATCTGTGTCCACCAAATTAGATTAAGTAAGAAGCTGCCTTACTTTCGAAGTACTCGTTCCAAGAGTCAGCAGTGGCTGGTGAAAATTAGATTAAGTAAGAAGCTGCCTTACTTTCGAAGTACTCGTTCCAAGAGTCAGCAGTGGCTGGGGAAGTCCTACTGTCTTACGTTGATCCCCCTCTTCATTATTTGGTGGACGGGGGATGAGCCAAAGCAGTTGAGTTCTTTGGTTTCCGTGCCCGTTCTCGTTATGCCAGGTTCTTGCATCTGCTTAGGGCACCTTATGCAAGAAGCAAATGCTGTGGTTTGGTTTCGTTTTTAAATTACAATGTGATTAAAAACCACGTTCTTCCAACGTAATAACTTTTATCTTTCACCATAACATATCTTGCGTTTAGAAATCTTATTTTGAACTAATCTTTTAAGAAATTCGGTGTTGTGTTTCGCTCCATCTTTTCTGCAAGGATTTATCCGTCTTCCCTTACTTTTGTTCCTTGATACCTTTACTTATTTATCCTGACACCTGCAACTCACTGAGGAAGTAGCCTGAGAAAAGCTGTATTAAATCCGATGTCACATTCCCCCAGCACTAAACATACCACACTTAGCACAACCGTAACGCCCACGTCAGCATTCCTATGCGGAAAGAGAGTAAACGGAAGAAGATCCTTACCACTATTATCTGCCTGAATAATTTTGTTTCTCATATATAAAGGAGGTAAGAATTGTTTTACCTTGGAAAACAAAGCTCTATAGCTTTGTGTGGGTGCTTGAAAGAGAGGGAAAGAAACAGCACTGTCTTCTCCACAGGGTTAGGGGTTTCAGGTTTGGGGGGTTTTTTCAGATTCACAGGAGACTTTCCATGTTAAAAAATAAAGAAAAATGTGCGTGAAGGTTCCCAAATCATTTTGGAAATAGTCTCCAGCTACTGGATATCACCTGGAGTATCTGCATCTCTCTAGGTACGCTTCTATAAGGAGGCTCTCTGCGGTTAAACCCCTAACTTTCTACATATGGCCACTGGGACAAAGAGAGGACGGATGACAGGGAGAAGCCGGCCATCGGCCTAGTAGCATTTTCCTGCTTTTGGAGATGTGAGTGTCATGATCTAGGCAAAAAGAAAGCCTGGAAAAGGAAACTTAGGATGGAGGTATCCAGGCAAGAGAGTGAAGATGGCACAGAAGCAGCTTTACGGGGGTGGGAGGCGTAAGAAGAGATCAAGAAAACCCAAGAATGAAGTGTTCTGAGGAACTGTTAAGGATGTGCAAGCAATCACTACGTGAGGTAACACGCTTATTAGCACACTAATACATGGAATTCCTTTGCACATATTTCTCTCCAAAGCTGCATGGAAAACTAATAGTCAACACAGGAGAGGAGGAGGGAGAGACAAGGAGGGAGAGAGGAGGCCAGCGGGAACGGGCAGGATGGGCAGGGTGTGCGAGAGGCTACAGAGGACGTTGCAGAGGGCCCAGGAGTTCACACATCCCACGCGTTGACTGCGCTCAGACGTCACTGCCCTGTCCCCTCCAGCTCGGTCAGTCTCACTCTTGCCCTTTCCACACAGGAAAGGCACCAAAAAGTGCATATCAAACCAGAAATTGAAGCCTCAGATCTCCTGGTCTCTCTTTGGAGTTTTCAGCTTTTGAGACACGATAACAGGCAAGCTTTGGGAGAAAACGATATTAAAAGAAAAAAATTATGCTGTGCAGAAAGGGTTTTTTTCCCCCACCGACAGGAGCAATCCTGGTATACTGACTTCTGAAAGACAGCGCAGCTTCATATGAACTCAAGCTTGGAACAGAGACGTGGTTTTAACACCTTTAGACCAAGTTCCATCACAGCACTCTTAGTCCATAGAGTCAAAGTCTGTACTGCTGCTTTAATCTTCGATTTTTAGATAGCTGCACGGATTGTCAGGAAAGGCAAGAAGCCAGAAAGAAGCTGCAGGCCTATACTCGTGACAGCAGCACCAACAATTACGCATCAGGAAGTTGTGCGAATCCTGTCAAATCACTAAGATCACGTCAAGCAAAACTTGGAGCAGCTACAGGAACAACAAACTCGCTCCGTGCATCTTACTTCAACTCCAGTGAGGCGCATTTGACTCACTCAAAAGAGCCGTTACACAGAGCAAGTCGCAAGCCAAAACAGCAGCCTACGAGAAGACAGAGTAATCTTAAATTATGGGGGTGGGGGTTCTTATAGCTATCAGATGCATAGGAGTAGGGGGTGCATTAGCTGTCAGAACCTTCACTTCGTATTTTCCAAACAAAAACATAGCCAGTGGGATTTAACGTAGTGTTTGCTCAGTTCTTCACCCACTCGTAGTGGTTAAAAATCCACACCTGGTTACCATTTCTAACATACAAAGTTCAATATTAAACCCTACGGCGTAGTAAGCACTGAATACAAATCTGAATTTGTATCCTTGACACCACTGTGCGCTGCCTAAAATGTTAGAAGTGCCGCATTAAAAGAAATTTACCTATTTTTCTGCTCAAGCACTTTCAAACCAACTGCCTCGGCATCCTCCTCTTCAAGAGCTCTACAGCCAGCTTCTTTTTTGCTGTAGCAAACGGTTTGAGCACCCTGGCAGGGCACCGAGTGACCGGGGTCACAGAGGAGGAGAACAAACGCTGCCTTTGTGCGGGCAGCGTCCTTGGAAGGCAGCGAGAGCTTGGCTCACGGATACAATACTGTCAGGGACAGCGTCAGTCGCACAATATGCCCGATACTCAAAGCACCGACCGCGTGAACGCCTTCACTTCGACACAGGCTTTCAGAGTCCAAAGCTCTTCTCAATCTTTTCAGTTTAAAGAAAATCCTCAGACAGAAAAACGCTCTTGTGTCTAACTGGAGCTTTAACGTTACAGAGCCCAATTCTGCAAACTCTTTGAAGCCATCCGTACTGTTTATAACAATAGCAACCGCGTCAAAAAAGTAGTTTACTCTCTCTCCTCCTCCTAAACCTAAGCATCACCAAAGATAGTTTAATAGGTTTTAAATAGTTTAAATCCACCGCGTACTTATAGCTGCCTACCTTAGAGAATGACTAAGTTTTGTATTAACAGCAAATTAACGGACTTGCAAATTCCAGTTAGATCTTGAGGGTGGGGTGGCATCCCAATATACTTGTTTTCTATATATACTTTTTAATATATATACACTATATATATAAAGCTATAATGCAGTATTTTACATTTGGCTTCATTTACTGTGGTTACATCGATCTTCTTAAAAGCACTAAAGTGCAAGAGTAATATCGGGATCCTGGATCCAAGGTACCTACTGCAGTAAATTTAGGCATTGGTAGCAAAGTAATCTATTTAATCCTTTTGGGAAAGGGAGATAGGCTATTTCTGCTCCTCCAACATAAAAAAAGAACAAGCAAGAGAGAAGAGCTCCCGACATCTTACTTTCCAGAGCAGCTCTCTGCATTCTCCCGCCGTGCCATCTTTTTGCAACTGACATACGAAAACCCATTTGAAATTTCTGCTCCTCACATAGAACGGTACTTAATTAATTCCAATTTCGCTTAATGAAATCTATACGTTGAGCAAAAGAGATTTCATGGGAAAACCTAAAAACCATTTACTAAGTGCTATACTGATGTCAGCCATTGTGAGGTGTCTGTTTTCATGCCACTTTTATTTTGACGCAAGTAGCTGCAGTGTAATAGCAGTACTGTTGCACGACGCAGTTCCACCTCAGCTTAACCTTTCAGTAGCGAAGGAAATATTACCCGTTGACTTTAGCTGACAATCATTTGCTTGCTACCAGGTACTTTTGAAACATCTCGCCTCCGGAGTTCTCTTTTGGAAGTGGACAAAACATTCTGAATCATTTCTTATTTCCTCCTGCCCCAGGACAAATTATTTCACAGGCCTCAAGGAGAAGATCGTTGGGCAAGATATCCTCATGTCACCCCTACCGTCATCATCTTTCGGGGGTTTTGTTTGTTTGTTTGTTTGAGTTTGGGGGTTTTTCTAATGCAATAGACAAGACTTGCTATAGTTGATCCTATTTCTACGAACATTGCAGCAGAAGCTTTATTTAAGGATCCCATCGTGCCCAACACAGACACAGCAAACGACCATCTCCGCTCCGAAAGATTGGAATCCAGGACTGATTCTAGACTGGAACAGGACGAGAGCAAAGTACAAGGAAACGAGAAGGCAGCGCTCGACATCGTAACAGATGGACAGGGCTGAACACACGATATCATAGAACGTACTCGCCGAGAAGCACGCTCTATAGAAACCATGGTAAAACACCAATCAGAAGAATGCTGGCCAAAAAAGAAATGGCTTTGCGCATATCTGCGTACGAGGAAAGCAGAAGGCAAACACTTGTAAGCTTCTGTTTGAAGGGCAATGAATGTTCTAAGTTCATGTCATTATCTGATCAGAGAGAGAATTAAGCAGTTTGTTAGCAAAAAATGGGTGTTGTTTTGAAGTGGGGAGGGAAGCAGCTCTGGAGAACTCTGAAAGCGATACCTGTTATATTCCATGTTAGAGGAAAAAAAACGGAGCCAGTAGACATTAAAACAAGAGAGTAAAAAGTTAGTCTCATGTTAACACTTTGCCAAAATTAGCCTTTTGGTGTAGTAGAAAGTCAAGACAACCACTGCAGTCATCACCGCGATAAAAACTTGAACAAGAGTTGTGAGGACGATCAAGAAGGGCAGATGCCAAAAATGCCCCGCCAGAAAAATCCAGAGCATTCAGGTTCTACTCGCGCAATCTAAGTCCAGACTGACACTAGAAGAGGCATAGCTATAGAGACACATGCCCACCCCCCATGCAAGATGTGCTTAAGTTACAGGCATAAATCACAGGCATAACAGAGTGGGGGTTTTTCCCCCCCGTAATAGGAAAAAAACCAAACAAACAAAAACCAAGAGTGGAGGCATTAAAGAGGAAAGGAAGGAGTGAAAGCTCTGCTGTAGTCGTGTCAATATGACAATCCAAATACAGACAAGGTGTCTAGAAGCGGCTAGGATGGATGCTAGTTTGGACTAGAGACCCAGCGTTGTAAATACCTCAGTGTCTTCTACACCTTTTGGGTCTCCACATTACGCAATACTCAGTTCTGAAAGATGACTACATAAAACTGGCAGCTATTCCTCAGACCATTACATCTTTTTCCTTTGAAATATTACAACCCCAAACCTGCCATTTTCTCTCCAGCAACGGCATATATGAGAGAGAGAGAGAGAGAGAGAGAGAGAGAAAGAGAGAGAGATCTCATTAATCACTACATCAAAGCTAATAACTATTGGAACGTGCAGCCAAACGAATCTCCGCAAATATATGAGAGAGAGAGAGAGAGAGAGAGAGAGAGAGAGAGAGAGAGAGAGAGAGAGAGAGAGAGAGAGAGAGAGAGAGAGAGAGAGAGAGAGAGAGAGAGATCTCATTCATCGCTACATCAAAGCTAATAACTATTGGAACGTGAAGCCAAACGAGGATCTCCGCAAAGCTACCCAGTCACGGAAGATGGGGCAGTACCAATGCGCAGCAGTGAAAACCCGCATTCTGCCTTCCTCTCCTGCTTAAGCCCGGATCCAACGCGCCGACTTGCATCCCTGACCGAGAAGCAGCAGCTGGCCTAAGGCCAGCTTCGGCCCCTGAGCACTCACGTCAGAAAACAAATCCCCACGCAGAGAGGATGCTCCGAAAGTCGCTCTGTATCCTCAGCAGCAGCGAGCGCAACGGTGGGGTTTTTTTTTTCCCCCGCCTATAATACATTGTGCAGAATTTGGCCTGTAACATTGAACAAAGGAGAGAGAAAGAATAGAGGGAACAATCGATGAATCTGACATTCCTTGTGTCTCTGAGTAGGGGCAGAGACTGCAGATGCTCATTAACGGCCAGTAATTAGGTAACTGTCCACCATAAATACACACCACTGCTTCCGCTCAGAGCACAGAGAGAGTAATGCTGAGAACATCTGAAAAAACTCTTAGCAGGAATGACTAATTCACTTCCAAACTATTGATAAATTAGTTGATAGCATTAATGCATTTTGACACATTTTCTGAGACACCTCACTGGCTTTCTTGCTATGTGACCCAAAAAGATTTTCTTACGGGCTCTCTCAGGACCGGTGTCCTCTGATGGCCGGGCTCATGGTATCACAAGGGACTCCGGAGCCCCAGGGCGACAGCGCGGCTTACCGTGACATTCACTGGGTGCCAAGCAGCTTCGGACTTCAATGCACGGTGTAGGAAACTTAAGCTGAAGGACACGCAGCTGGGGCCCCTACTTGCGAGATGAAATTATCTCAGCAGTCATTTCTGTTTGGCTTCCTTCCTATTTTTTATGCTACATGCTGAAGAGGCTTTAGCTAGCAGTCTTTGATTTAATTAAAATTAAGACGCTGATCTAATTTTTGAAAAAGGAAGCAGAACATAAACGTAGCTTGGGGAAAAAAAAAAAAATATTCTACCTTGCAAGTTACTGCCTGCTCTATGATGAGAGATTTTTGGGGAGCAGGGAGGGACGACACCTCATGAAGCAAAGGGGGCAATGGCAGGTATTACTATTTTAGTTCAGTTATGTGATTCCCCCAAAGCTGGTAGCTCTGGCAATTCCTGAACAGCTGTAATATAAAATAAACTCACAGGTCACAAAGCTCTCTAGCTGAGGAAGAGGGAACGCCAGTCATTAAGATAGGTCCTTACTATATTAAGGACCAAAAAGGACTTTAGCGCTCTTTAGCCGGCAGGCATAGGCATTTCACTCCTCCCGCTAGTCACTAAGCCATCAGCATATTGTAAAAATACAGCCGTGAGGATGGCTCCACGCAACACAGTTTGAGGAGTAAGCCACTTAACGACCCTCAGGTCAACATTTCCTTCTTCAGTAGGAAAAGCCTAGTGAAGGAGTTTCCTTACAGCCTGGGGAGGTGCAAAGGGCAAGTGCCACAGGGCAGAAACAGACATTACAATTATTATTGGTTTTAATCATCATCATCACCACAGTCACTTTTTTTTTCAATATCTTTTGATTCATCATTTTTATCACGTAAGTTAGAAGAAACAAAGGGTCCCTGAAGGACACTAATAACTTATTTCCTTCAATAATGAGAAGAGAAGAAAAAAAAAACAGGAGTAAGAAATTCAGATTAAAACTTGCAGCACCCCTTTCATTTTGTACTCCTCCTAGAGCATAAAAATGATGAAATCTTTTCCTAAGACAGAGGTGAGGAGGAAGAATGAGGGCAAAAGGGAAGGAATAGATGAGGCGCTTAGGGACATGGTTTAGTGGGCATGGTGGTGTTGGGTTGACGGTTGGACTCGATGATCTTAGAGGTCTTTTCCAACCCTTTCATTTTGTACTCCTCCTAGAGCATAAAAATGATGAAATCTTTTCCTAAGACAGAGGTGAGGAGGAAGAATGAGGGCAAAAGGGAAGGAATGAGTGAGCAGCAGTAACACACCTCCCTCGTTTTCCCCAAAAAAAGAGTTTCAGGGGAAAAAAACAAAACAAAACACACCAAACCTTGAAACCATCTGTTAGAACAAAAGTGGAACAACCTGCTTGAGCAAAGGCCGCATGTTTCCCCCTTACATTTGGCCTTCTGGAAAGAGGAGCCATCATTTACCCTCAGCCAGCCTGCCTATTAGCTGTCATATTTAAAGGCACAGCGCGCCTGCCGCACTCTGCCTGCCTCCCCCGCTTCGGACACATCTGCAGCGGGCGCAAGCTCGGCTCCGCAAGCCCTGCCAGCTTCATTAGGTTACCCCATGCCTTCAGCAACGCCGATTCTATCAGCTCGCGCGTTGTGCCCGTGGGTCCGAACTGCCCGGCGTCCGGCCAGCCTGGAAAGCGGAGCGAACGGGCAGGTCTGCCTGTGAACGGCCAGGGAGACGCGCCCGCGGGCTGGTCGTACAAAGCGGTTCTGCGCAGCAATTGACACAGAGAATTTCTGGGCCTGTATCTGGAAGGCCAAATTCAGAGCGATGGCTGTAATTCAGGGATGGCGCTGCTCCCCGCTGCCTTCCGGATAGGAAATCTCTCAAACTAGAATGCGTGGAAAACACGCACGGGGAAGTATTTTCTGTTTGACTCGGTTTTAGAACAGAACCTTCTGTTAGAAGTTGATCTGTTTGGACTTGGCTCGTGTTTAATTTAAAAAGCGATTGAATTCATAACCTCCGAGAAGAACAGCCCCAAAAGGAAACGTCAGCATGCACTACGCCACGCGTGGGACTTTGTGCATGAAGGGTAAGATGCCCAACTGCATCTCATCTGGTTTGGGATTAAGCATCAATTCGGCATAGCGTTGAGGCTGACCTATCACATTCCAGAATGAAGAGTTGAAAACAAGCTCTAATTCAAAAGCTACCTATTTCTTATGCAAGTCATTTAAGAAAAACAAAAAGCTAGTATTTGCTCCTTTCTTAACCTATTCAAAGAAAACAAGGAATAGAGTGGAGAACACACACGCGCACAGAAATGTAACTCGGAAACATCCCGATTTGTCCCACGTCCCGTAATAAACAAACTTTCTCTACTTCTTTCTTCAGCACGGGGGTGGGGTGGGGAAAATAAGAACACAGAGAACCTGGAAAGGTTTGGTCCACAGTTCTGGAACAGTAAGAAACATTCCCAGAGACCTTTGATTTGACAGCGGTACCACCGACTACCGCAGCAGAACTTCAGAAGCGTGTGACGATGTGTGACTAAGCACTAGTGACACTGGAGAAATAAATATTTTGCTTTAGCCAGAGAAGTATATCTGCTTTAATAAGTCTATTAGCTTAAAGACATGTGTGTGCGTTTGCACAAAAAAACCTCAACCAGGGTCGCGCCAAATACCCAGGTATCACTTTTGACCCCATTTCACTCTCATCTTCATTTAGCAATTCTTAATGTGGCAAAATGCTGTCTTTTGCTCTCAAGAAAGCCTAGAAATTGCAAAATGACACGGTACTGTATCATTTTCAAGATAGGAGGTTTTGAAATCTTAATTTGCTTACAAATATAGCTTTTGACATAAATTTTTTTTTTTTTGCAAAAAAAAAAAAATTTATGTCAAAAGCTATATTTGTAAGCAAATTAAGATTTCAAAACCTCCTAT
Source organism: Aptenodytes forsteri (assembly GCF_000699145.1). Classification (NCBI taxonomy): domain Eukaryota; kingdom Metazoa; phylum Chordata; class Aves; order Sphenisciformes; family Spheniscidae; genus Aptenodytes; species Aptenodytes forsteri. The sequence goes on along the minus strand of NW_008795677.1, from coordinate 291,012 downwards.
CTTGAAAATGATACAGTACCGTGTCATTTTGCAATTTCTAGGCTTTCTTGAGAGCAAAAGACAGCATTTTGCCACATTAAGAATTGCTGACAGATGTTCCCCCCTCCGTTGTTAAACAAGTCTTGATAAAAATACACTCGAGTTAATAGAACTGGATGCACCCTAAGTAGGTTTTCCATCTGATCTGCTGTGCGCCTCGTAGGCCTTTTTGTCTGCTTGTTCTAGCACAATGCGCGTTTGGTACAGTGACAGCTGACAACTGTTTCTCCTGTTTGCAAAAGCTTTACCATTCAGCTTGAACCAAAAGCATTTGTCATGTTGCGTGGCAGTGAAGTAGATTTAATCAGATGAGGCCACTAGCGTTGTCAGTGCCAGGCCAAAAGAGTTTGGTAGAACAAAAGCCGGATTTATCTCTCTGGGAGTCTGGGCAGGGAGGAGCAGTGTATCTTTGTGAACGCACGAGGGGGAATTTCAAGAGGAGAAGAAAACGAACGCAAGAGAAAATTTTCATTACCGTGGAGCCGGAAAATAACTGTTCTTAAGTGACCAGCAGGATGCTCCTGCCGGCTGACAGCACCATTGTCAGAATTTTGACAACATAAATGAACCTCCATGTCCCTCTTTCAGATGTTACTAAAACGGAGGAGAATACCTTCTGTGCTCTACTGCTACATGTTTATATTTCCAGAATAATAAGCATCACCTGATATCTGGTCACATTCAGCAATAAAGCTGCAAAAAATCAAATCAGAATGGATGGGAGTCCCCAGACTGCAGAGACGATCCTCCAAAGTATTCTATTAGGACTCCAAGTTCCTTAGAAGTCATAACAAAACATGTTTTACCTCTTCCAGCTAACATGTCAGAGACCACACAAAAAACACCACTGAAAGAAAGGACGTTTTCATCGTTTTGCATAGCCCCCAGGGTAATATTTCTTACTCTTTGTACCCCTTTTGGATGATAGAGTCATTCCAGAGGCTTCACGCAAGTAACTTCAGTTCAAAAGAAAAATAAACAAACCCACAGACATGCCAAAAAAAAAAAAAATCAAGTCAGAGGTTTGCAGCACTTCAAACCCCCGATAGCGAGTGAAAAAACCCACAGCTCCAACTTAGGAGCTTTGCTGATTTACATCAGCCTCACACGGTCTCATCATGAGGTCCCACCTCGCTAAGAGGATGCCGGTGCAAGAGGAAGGAGCCCCACGACGAAGATGATTTAGCAAGTCAAATAGTGGTTCTTGACCCGCTACGAATTGGGATGGGGGAAAGGACCAGAAACACCAACTTCTCTTAAAATTAGACCGGTGAGACACAACGTGAAAAACAAGGCACCCGAATTAGAGGATCTTCTCGCGTGAAGATTATCTCATCTTCTCACGTGAAGAGTCAGAGTTTTACATCCACATCAGAGAGAGAACAGGAAACCAAGCGGGTTTAGTTAGCAAGAGTGGCCACCGACAGCGTTGCCTCCATGCACCGACACTCTCTCGCACCATTTTAAAGCGACAGTTTAAATCTCCCCGAGGTTTAATTAACTGGCTGCCCAAGGTCAGAGAAAGAGGCGCCTGGATTTTGTTTAGAGTGTGCTGGTATAGCTGGTTCTTTGGCACCACGCAGCCCAGTTTTTGGCATTGCTATATTGAAAGCTGCCTACAGTACGTTCAGGAATTGGAGTTCAGCCCTGCGTGAAGTGTTTCAACATTCGCTCCAACTGTGCGAAAGGAATTTCCCATTTGCTTTTTTCTGCTAATTAGAGAACCACTGGAACAAAGCACGGCCTTCCAAAAGCTGCAGCACGTCCTCGAATTTGCTAAGTCAGGGAGAGGTACGGAATATTTTGACCCGCTCAGAAGATAACCCGTACCGCCGAGAATCGGGTTGCAAGCAGGACAGTATTTATTAAAAGTTAGGTAACATTTACAACCTTTTTCTAAACTTGACAATCCACAGGCACCAATACCCATCTAGACTTAATCTAGTCCTTAATCCAGGAGATAAAACAGTTAACGGGAGCCGACGAACGTGCAGTTTATTAGGGACTTCTCTCGCTTTTGTAGATACCTGCCTTGACTGGCAGACATTTCATGTGGACGCATCTTCAGGCACACAGAGGCAGCACGCAATACCCAAAGCAACTCCTCCGAAGTGACTTGCAGAAAGCACGCATTTAAAAGCCTGTTACAAAGCCTCGATACAGCATTTGAGTGTTTGGAACCTCACTGCACCTGCGGACCGTTCAGCTTCTGAACCCAGGCCCACCGAAACGGTGCTCACATTTATAACGCAACGGGCTCAGCAACTTTTACAGGTTTATTCTTGATTTCAAACTGGAGAAATTGAATTTGAGAAGAAGTGTCAGAACCAATTCAGAAATGCCTCGCCATTTAATTTATCCTGAACGGCCAGAAAGCCACCTGAAACCTGATTTTTTTTTTTTTTTTTTTAAATTAACTTAGAAAATGTGGAAATCAGATGTCTGCATTCTTGCGTGACGCCATAACCCTGGTATGCTTTATTTGCATCCAAGGAAAAACACTTGCCGTGCTTCTGGTTGTGCAGTGCCACGTGTCTCTCTGCTTTCAGCTGCGCGGCAGGTGAGGCAGGAGATCAGTAGCAGAGCCCCGAGGGTCTGATCCCCTGGCCACTAACATCAGCAGCGGAGGATTTTCTGCCGTCTTTCGTTGCCTGCTGAAGCAGGTGAAACCTTTCACCGCCGTTCAGTAAGCACTCTCTTGTCGATAGAGGCATCCCCTCCTGCATCACCATTTCTGGCTGCGCTGTTTTAACTAAGCAGCATTCTACAGTGATCAGCAGAGAACACAAACCACTACATTTATTGAGGATACTCGGCAAATTATGATAATCGTAACACAATTTATTTCAATGCCTTCAGACTGAAAAACAACCTAATTTCCCATTTAATTGATTTTTACACTTGCAGTAACAACTTTATGCTCAGAAATTACACACTGCAAGGAAGCCTTAAAACATAGTTTCTTGGTTGTTTTGCACTGATGTCCTGTAAGTATGCTAAAATGTTACGCTGTATTTGAATATTAAGACCATTTATTGTATGTGCATTTCAAAGTGCAGAAAACTAATAACCGGTAAAAAAAAATAAACGGGGCCAATGTTTACGTAACAAATACAGAATATGAAGACACGCCACTTTAGCTGGTATTAGCTTTCACGGCTTGGTTTGCTGAACTGGTATTTGAACAGGAGACTTTGCTGCTGCTGCAGTGTAAGCCAGTTCGTTTGTAAGCCTCTACTTCTTTTCAGCTTGATAAAAATTTATAAAGCTCTTACATTATTAATCAACTTCTATGCTTCTGAAAGTGAGCTTTTCTCTAGAAGACAATAGCAGCCAGCCTAGCAGGGAGAAAAACTGAAGCTGAATTTCTTCCAGATGTTATATATCATCAGTAAATTGGCATCAACACCAAAAAATGCAGCAGCAGGCTCACCTCTAAACACCTTACGGGCCAACCCATGAATTGAGGCACGGCACGGGAGAAGCAATGAGAGCAGGAATAACATCGGTAAGGTAACAACTACTACAACCACATCTCTCCTTGGCACACGAGGTGCATTTTGTTTTCCTTCCGTCAGTAATTGAAATATCTGCAAGCAGGTCAGGTTTTATAGGCTCGACACCGGAATTCCAGAAGCCTCTTCAGAAGGGCAGGCAAAATCCCGGGGCCGGCCCCTGGGGAATCTCAGGGGAAAGCAGCGTGAAGGGTGAAGTGTGAAGCAAAGATGGCAACCAAGGAGCGAAGAAGGCCAGCTAGGAAGAAGGCTATCGGGCCAAAAAAGCCAAGAAGGGATAAAGCTGGCAATGTTTTATTTCCCCCAAGAAACGAAAGCCAGGAGCAATCCCACCAAAGCCACCAGCTGCACCAAACCACAGTGACAAGAGAACCGTGTGCTCTCCTCGCGAGCCAGGCACGCACACCTCCAGACGGGCTTGTGTCAAGTCCTCTCCCACCCAAAAACACACCATTTACTTCACACTTGGGAAAAAAAAAAATCTTACGACTACCCATGCAGAATAAATCTTAATGAATCTCCTCTTAAGCTAACATTAACGCTGCAGACAAAAATATAACTGACGACACATGATTTCAGAAAAGATTTTAAAAAAGGAGAAGGGAGACTACTGCTCTAAAACTCATTTCCCATTTCCCCAATATTTATTCTTCAGTTCCCTTTATTTATTTTTTCAGCACTGTGAAAAAAAAATGGGACTTTAGAATACAGCTGCTTTCCTCAGCATTTCAGAAATTAAAACTTCTGTATTGACTGTATTGGCACGGAAATCCACCCAAATAATCAAATCTCTTCTTGATCCAGTCAAAAGAAACACAAGAGTGACTGTTCATCTGTCTTCTCAGACACATCCTTCTTTAAATGCCTGAATTATTTTCTTAATCACAATATTAATTTTCATTTAAAGAAACTTAATTTCTCTTTGTTTACTAACTCCTGCTACCCAGGAAGGAAACAACAGCTTACGGGAGTTTGGTTCAAAAGCCCTGAGCGTTGCCCTCATTCTGATCCCAAAAAACCCGGCGACTGATTCCACAAGCAGTAAAAGCAGCACTGCCTGCTTCTGAAAAAATCTTACTGAACGCATGCAAAGACCGCACGTATTTTTACGCCCTTCTCAGGGACACAAGCTACCAAAATATGAGAGCTTGATTTCTGAAAGGCTGCAAGAGTCTATCAGGTTACACCGGCCACGCACTACTGTCAAAATAACGTCAAATTCCTTTTCCAGTACGCAGGGGGTTTGCACCTTCAGTAGGCTTCTCTGCATATATAGTCACGTATCTCAGCTTGCCATGCAAATCCATCGTGCAAAGAAATCATCTTTTCCCACTTGAAGTAACAGTTATTCGTATTGCAAGTAGGAGGGAATGGTGGGCTCTCACAAAGAAGGATGCGCAGTCAGCTTTCGAAAGGGTATTTTGTAGTTACGTACTATGTAAATAGGTAGTTACTTAAAACAATAAACACACCTACATCTCGCAAACATCTCTTTTCGATAACCTCCTCTATCAACAAAGGAAAACCCTCATCTCACTCATCGGACAATGGCTTTACTTTTCATCTAAAAGTAACTTTCTTAAACGGTGTTCTGTGTTCATTGAGAAGAAACTTCCATTAGAATTGGTCAAGAATTTTCCTGCAAAAGAGTTGGGAAATTCAGATCGGTTGAAACTCGCAGAACTTCATCTCATTCTTCCGTTTTGACGAACTAATATATTCCTGACTGACTGACTGGGGAACGGTTGCATGCATTCAAGACAGCTACAGAGAAAGAGGCAACTTGGTAGATTAAACAGTTACTTAATTGTTAGTGCAGAAGATTAACTTCTCCCTTTATTTTGCTACCCTGGAATGTCTCCAGGGTCTCTTCCACATTGCTCTTCAACACCGGGTTGAAAGACACACGGTTTTTAAGTCACAAAAAAAAGTCATTCCTTATCCAGATCTACCCCTCATAATCTCACCCATCAACCCTTAGTAGATACAGATACACATTTCTCCCTGTATTTCACTAGTGTTTGGGGAGGGTGGGGAGGTTTTACTCCTTTTATTTAATCCGTGTAAAAGAGTAAACAGAGTTTGAAATTCATCAGGCACGTGGTCCTTAATGGTTTTGTTTTAATATTCCAGGTCTGAAACTGAACTCAAAATGCTCCAAAAATAAATTCAAAATTCAGGAGAGTTGTGTTCTACTATGTTACCGCAGGACAAAAGTTTGTCCTAGCAGCATCCAGGATGGAAGCTGTCTCTTTCTACATCAATATTTTCACCTCTGAAAGTCCTCACTGATGATGGGACAAGGGGACAAAGCTCATGTGCTTTTTTTTTTTAGCTCTACCAGTTTCGTCTAGTAAAAGATATGCCTCTCGCCACATCCTCCTCCTCCTCTTTTGTCTTTCAGCCTTTACAACCCCCGTAGCAGTACTTGGCTGTGCGGGCGTTCTGGTATCCAACGCCGCTCTCCTGAAGTCTCTTTTTTTTCTTCCACGTGATACCTTCGTGCACCTGAACGTCACTGAGGATACGCAGGCACCTCTGCCCTGACAAGGAACCTTTCCAGGCCATTTGGGACCCTTCTACTTCAAGATATTTCTTAAAAAGATACTTAGGAGCCATTGCAGGCCCTGGAGCACTAATACGATATAACGCAAAACATCAGTTAAAAAAAAAGCTAACACCTGCACTCTGAATATTTCAAAGCATCTCTTGATGCAGGTGACACAGAAACAGGACACAAAGGCCCTGCGAATGGCTCAGGCACAAACCGCGTTCTAACACGCAAGTGAAATTCAAACGTGATCGGCAGTCTTAGGCTGTCCAAGAGCAAATCGAGAAGTAAGATATCGCCTAGATATAAACCAGCCCAGGCGGCTTGCAGTCTTATCTGTAGCTTTCCACTGTCAAGTAAGTATATTAGCAGAAAAACCTGCCCCCAAGCTTTCCACCTATTCGGAAGGTTCCTTAATCGCCTCTCCCCATGACTCCAAAGGCAAAAGGCTTTAGTCGTCTACGCTGCCGAGGCACATATAGCCACTGGAACACAGGTTCTTAAATAAAAGCAGACTGTTCTCTCCCCAGCCCACCCCCCCAAAAACCGCCCTGACCGGAAAAGGATGACAAAGCTATTTTCCAACAGCTGTAAGACTTCCATAGAATCATTAAGGTTGGAAAAGACCTCTAAGATCATCGAGTCCAACCGTCGACCCAACACCACCATGCCCACTAAACCATGTCCCTAAGCGCCTCATCTGCATGTCTTTTAAATACCTCCAGGGATGGGGACTCCACCACTTCCCTGGGCAGCCTCTTCCAATGTTTAACCACTCTTTCAGTGAAGAAATTTTTCCTAATATCCAATCTAAACCTCCCCTGGCGCAACTTGAGGCCATTTCCTCTCGTCCTATCGCTGGTTACTTGGGAGAAGAGACCGACCCCCACCTCGCTACAACCTCCTTTCAGGGCGTTGTAGAGAGTCATGAGGTCTCCCCTGAGCCTCAACATTTGGTTGACCCTCCCTCCTCCACCAAAGGACAGAGCTGCCCCCTGGCATCCCTGCATTCTGCCCAAATACCGGTCTTCATTCAAAAGGAGACTCCTGGTATTATGAACATCGGTTAACACACCAGAGACCTCAGTCACGGACCCAAAAGGAGTTTCCATTCTATCCAAGGAGATACGCAACTCTGCGTCTTCCACATCTTAAACTAGCGCCCTAATCCCAGGTTACAGAAATTGAGGGGTTAATAAGAAGTCACCACGTTTTTCTGCGTTTTTTCACCAAAATTAAACCAAAAATCAGATCCAAATTTGACAGATATTAGTACAACTCTTCTATTAACTATAATGGTTTAGTCCTTACAACGTTTTAATTATTTTTTACTCTTTAAAATGCATGAAAACATGACATTTAAATATTTATTGACATTTTTAGATGAGTATTTAATGCTGGTTTTAAATAATACGCTAATTTTTCATAACGTTTCTGTTGTTAGGTACAAAATGGCAATTCTCCACTCTCAGGTATGCCCTCAGTACAAGGAAAAGGAATTTTTAATCTTGTACAAAGCAGATTATAAACATTGACTACTGCAGAGAAATAAATATATTAAGGATGAGTTTTTTCAAAGCTACTTAAGTGATCACGGAGCCCACACAGCTCCCATTTAAATTAATAGAAATTGCATGTCTGAATCCTTTAAGCAGTTTTGAATACTTCATTATTCTATTGAAGATTTTGCCAGTTTAAGAGTAGTAAGTTTAGAGTAATAAATTGGTAACAAATTATCTCTGATGTACAACGGAAAGACTTCTCAAAGCAGAAGTGAGCATTTTACGATGCTTCAGTTGTCCTTCATTTTCTACCCACGAGAAAAAAAAACCCTCCCCATATACTATGATCACTTTTGCAACACAGCTCTAAAAAAAAAAAAAATACGAGCACAATAAAATTCAAACACAACTGTCTCATTTCTGCATAAGCTATAACACTTAACTACTTGTTTTCCCTTTCTACTTACCATCTTTCGTCTGCAAAACAGAGGATGGCCAACCTAGATAAAGCAAATTCAAGGCAAATTTCTGAACTGCACATTTGGTCTAATCAGTTCTGACAGCAATATCTTTTTCAGCCCTCTCCACCTCTCCCCCCCCCCCCCTTTTTTTTTTTAAAAAAAGGTCTTTTAAAGCTGCTAGAGATGCACCAGAGTAATAGCAGTGCCGTCATTCAGACTGGTTTAAGGAGGTTGGGTCCATAAACAGCTAAGACCATAAGGTAAGGCACGTGCAAGTTCCTTCCCTGATGTTAAAACAATTGGTGCAGCCAGTATTGCTTGTTTACATACAAACAGCCCTGCATCTAAAAAAATAAATCCACCTGTTCAAATATTTAATTTAAAACAATCTTTCATATTGCCATAGATGGTTCTAAATATTTATATTTTTTTTTAGCAGACAGCTATCTAGAGCCAAACAGAGAACAGACACTTTAAAAACAAACAAAAAAAATGTTAAACGAAAAAAAGTTATTAGAAGTCCAACGCATTTTTAGTTGAAAAAAAAATTCTTTGGTCTACATTTCTGAAACATCGAGGTTATCATTTAACCAGCGGTTACTTTCCCATGGAAAGAACTAAAGTTCTTTTATTTCACAAGGCCTAAATATATGCCATGTTAGTATAATTGCCACTGCACAGTACTTAAAAAGCCACATTTGAAGACTTCACATGATATCCATCCCAACAGTCAACTAGAAGGCCTAAAACAGCCCGAAAAGGCCAGTTAAACTCGTAACGGCAGCTTAGCACGTTTAGAAACTAAATGATTAACGTTCAAAACACCTTGCAAGTATCGCCCCTTCCCACAAAACTTCCTGAGTCAGCATACTCACATTATCAGTCTCTTACAAACAGGAGGGGCTCACTAGGATTGCTTCCTTTTATTCGATTTAAGTTCCATTCTTGACATTCCGGCTGCCTGTCGGTCACGGTTTAAAGCAGAACGCGTCAACCTAGCTTAAAGCTAGTAAACTGCCGCAGAGACTGCGGAATCGAGCGGTTTGATGAAGCGAGCACGACCGTCTTCACCGGCTTGGAAACTGTAGTGTCAAACCATCTCCACCTCCTTCAGGGCTTCCCCTGGGCGCACCTTGTGGATCGGTAGCACGAGCTCTGCACCGAGTTGTAGAGCTTCCAGACGTCAGTGGTCCCTACGCTAATTCTCACTGAAGCGAGGAAATATGTAAACAGTAGCTAAAATACTTGAGCTGACGCAGAATACAGATGGCTTCCATTTTCTTTGCTCTCAGGAGACATCTCCACCTCCTTCAGGGCTTCCCCTGGGCGCACCTTGTGGATCGGTAGCACGAGCTCTGCACCGAGTTGTAGAGCTTCCAGACGTCAGTGGTCCCTACGCTAATTCTCACTGAAGCGAGGAAATATGTAAACAGTAGCTAAAATACTTTAGCTGACGCAGAATACAGATGGCTTCCATTTTCTTTGCTCTCAGGAGAGGCTAAAGCTTCTCCGATATTTAAGGATATTCTCATATTTTGTAGTCATAGAATGGTTCAAAAAGCAAGTAACAAGCACCCAAGTACGGGGTGGGGAAAATAAGCATAGAAAACAATTAATTTTTCAGACTATGAAGAGTGTGGGTAAAAAAAAAAAAAAAAAGAGAGCTTGCATATTCTGTGCTACAGTGGTCATTACCAACATGCCCGTTAGAATTAAATTCACACGGACGTGAAATACCAGGATATAGATAAACAATAGGACTATGCTGTGAAATCCTAAGAAGTTACTGTTATTTGCAAAGTAATTCAATCAGCAAAAGCAAATTCCGTTTATCACACATAACGTCCAACACTGCGTTGCCGTGTTTTGCTTTTCATTTTTCTAACTAATAGCAACTAAAGTAAAAGAAAACAAAAAACATTTTACAATTTCACACTCGCCTTCTACCGGGTGCTGCTAGCGTTAGACACTAATTACATGGAATGATCAAATACAGACAGCAATTTAATCTGAACACTGGATTCAGTTTTTACAGAAGTAATTTTAAATTTTCAGCAGAAACAATTTAAAGTCATTTTCAAATAGGTCTTTGCTCTTTTCCCCAAAGACCTGAGTTGTAATATTTTTCCCAGTTCTTTGAGGTTTCATTTTAGAGTTCTCTGCCGAAGCGACCACAACCCTACGATCAAAAACACATCTTGAATAGTTATGCCCCAAATAGTTTGCAGCGTATCAATTTAACAACTTCGACGGCAGAGGTCGGGTATTTCACAATAACTTTAAATTCTGCATATCCTTCTCATACGTCGAGGAGTATTTCACGAAATAGAGGCTTCCATATAGTCCCTGCTAGTCATAAACCAGCTGAGATGAGCTTCACTTCACTGCATTTAGAAGCCATCCCAACATCCACATCAAATGCTCAGGGTAGGCAGGGATAAGAATGAAGATGAGCTGAGGTGACAAAGAAAAGACAGCGCATCAATTCCTGCGTTATCACCCGGCCCACGAGGAGATCTCGGAAGGGGGACCGATACCACTACATCATTCCATATTAGTCATCTTTCTCTCCTTCGTCTCCTCAAAACGGAAGAGTTGCCACAATAATGTTTGGGGGTTTTTTAATACAAGTGAATTTTTGATAAATATTCAGTAACTTTGTGCACAGTACCAATTACTGTTTGGATACATCTCACAGATGGCACACTGCAGATATAATACCGCAGCGATTTCCAGAAACTAGGTCGTATGAGAGCAGCAGACACAAACGTTTCTGTTTGTGTAAGAGAAAGGTGATTTCGGATCCATTTGGTAAGATACCCTTCATGGCAACAAAAAGGGCAAACTATGTATATAAAGTCTGCTAGCAGACTTTACAAACAGGAGATAAGGAAAAAAAAAACAAGAGGAGAATAAAGCGCTACCTTCGCTTCTTGCTGCTCCATATATACACACACAAAATATTTTTATATATAAATGTGCGTACATACACACATATATATATAAATATATTTCTCCTTCTTGAGAAATAAGTGGAGACAGTGTAGTTTAACTCCTTACGGGGTAACAGTAAATACGGTCCCAAGCGCTTGCCTTCGCCACCAAGCTTAGGTTAGTGTTGAGTTAACAGCAAAAAGTCAAAACAAGATAAAAATAAACCCAAGTGTTGAAACCTTGAAAGTTATCACAGGACAGGTTTGTCATCCATTCGCTCTCTCTGCTTACCCCCTACTAGTAGGGAAAGAACACGAGGCACTTATGATCTAGCCGGTTTACAAATATGTAATTCTTCAAGTTAGTTTTAACATGTTTCTATGTCACCTTTTTTCCCCCCTGTAGGATTTTATAATCAAATTGTCCAAACGTGTTTTTCCCCTCACTCCTGCTGTGAAAAAAGCCCTTTGAAAACAAAACGAAACCCCAGCTTTAGCCAACCGGGCAAACGGTAAAACGACCTATAGGCTGCCAGAGACTATTAACTACGTGATAAGAAAAAGAAGAGTCTTTGATGGATACATGTCGTGTAGCCTGTAAAACTTGCAGCCATTCTTTCTTCCTCTTAGGCTGCGGCAATTAAGACTCAAAGCATAGGACACCGAGACGAGATGTTCTCAGCCGCAGGACAAGTATGACGAGCAGAGGACCGACCAGATGCTAAAACCCTTTAGACAGCAACTACGCACAGACATAATCAAGTTTTGCTTCCATAAAATAAAGGGAGGTCAAGAGAATCGTGGCTGAGAGATTTTTCCCTGCCCTTCATCGAGACCAGAGCATCCTGGACTTCAAAAGCTTCCTTCTGAATCCAGACAGCTAGTGAAAATGGCAGATTTTCAAGGAAACGCATTCAGTCTAAAGTGTTCTGACCACCATTAGAGCGGACAGTTGCTGCAGTCACTAACCTGTAACGCACTGGAAGCTTCGCCACCCGTTTCGCCCTTCTTCACCTTCAGACCGAAGGGCCTCGGGTGTACAGCGTCTCTTCGCTGTTTTATCCTCTTTTTTTTTTTATAGCCAATATAATAGCTTGTGTTAATCGGCAATGCAAACCATTTTAGTCAAGATTGTTGAGCAGCGGTTTCAGTAACCTGACTGCGGTCATTTCATCTGCAGCCATTCAGCCACCGCTCAGCTACAGGTTAAAAATTTGTAGAGATTAAGCAAGTATAAGATGCACCCACCACTCCGTAAATTCATACGGATTAAGTGAGGAAAAGACCCAACACATCAAATGTGTTGATTGGGGTTTCTTCCCCCCTTTGATTAGGGAAGAACCCAAAAGAAGTCATAAGATCAAACCCTTGGACCCTAAGATCTTTTCGGAGAACCACCGCCAAAGAGCATACACAGCTCTTAGAAACTGGCAATTAACAATAGCGTGTAATGGAACGATCGTCTAAAAACCAGCAAAACTAGGCAGAGGTGATGAAGGATCACCCATGGAATTTCTTAAGGATCGCATCCTTAAAAGCTAAAATCCAGCTCGTATCAGCGAGCCTGTGTGTATGTTGCACTTTAAGCGCGTGCTTCCCTGCATCAGGTCTAACCGAACGTCAGTGGTAAATCTGAAGTGGAATTTTAAGCAGTAAGCCCACTTCATCTGGCCCCCAGTAAAGGTCACACACTTGGGGCACTAAACACCAACCCAACAGAAAAAAAAGACCCCACAAACTGTAGATTAAGTTTGTGAAATTAAATATACTCGAAAACATTTGTATTTGCTACTCAACGACCGTTCTCTTGGAATGACAAAAAAAAGGCAAGGGACAGGAGGCGCATCTTGGAAGTCATTCCTGCATTGCACACACTTCACTGCTGGACACCCCTCAGCCCCCGGTACCCGAAGCATACTTAGCGCTTTGTGCTGGGGGTTATTTAAGAGGGGAATCACCCATCATACTCCCTCAAAGTACAGAGCCGTATAGAAATCACAGTAGGAGAGACAGGATATTTTCCTATCCCTTGGGACAAAAGGAGACACCTCCTGCAGTGGCTACGCTGTGCCGTAGGAATTCCAGTAGCTGCAGCTCTACTTTAGTAGTGAGTCATTTCAAAGACTAGAAATAGAAACCTTTTTCTTTTAAGTGCTTGTACACCATTACCTGATATTATCACGGAACGCTAACGGCTGAACACTGCTCACCTCCCCCAAAAAAAACAAACACCCAAACCTACTGTTTTTCAAAATTCAACCAATAGTTTGTTCCATAGTACCTGATAATTTTGTTTCATCAGCGTATGCACTCCATCTATTGCCTTACAATCAATTGTTCAAAATCCATTTTAATGGGGGGGGGGGG
>NW_008795677.1:271225-277604 GCF_000699145.1 Aptenodytes forsteri | reverse complement strand
GGGGAAGACACAGCTGAAATGCTTTATCTTCCTAAACAATGTGTAGCCAAGAACCTAATGGCGTCAACTGTAGGAAGCCGACAGCGTGCGAAGGCCTGGGAGCGGCGAGCGCTCAGGGCAATGAAAGAACAAAGGAGGGAGCCAGTGAAGATGACTTACTGAGACAAGTCTCACCAGTGCAAGAAGCGCTTTGATTAATGGGTTTAATTGTATATATAAAGATTTCTGATGTCTCTCCGAATCAAAGCAGCACTTCCATAAGAGCTGGAGGAGTATCCTGGAAGGCCTCCTAACTGACATCTTCCTTTCCAGGCAGGCGACCTACAAGTGGTCCCTGCAGCACGGACTTCAGCGGTTCCATCCAGCACCCTTCGCTCCCGCAGGTGACAGTGAGGAAGCACGCAGAACACCCAGCGGCGGCCGTGCTTCACGCAGCAAGGAGAATTTCAGCACGGATACGCGAGAGGCAGCAGCTGGCCGCGGAGCGCAGAGCTCCGTCCCGTAGGATCGGTTGTACCTTTCTGTCTTTCCGATCGTCAGATCGGAAGCACGAAGCAAACCACCGTATGAAATCAGCCCAGCTGTTCCGCAGGTCAGAGCACAGACGTATAAATAACTGCAGGCAATGAAGATTTTAAGTCGCCGCCACTATTCAAAAAGACCGAGCAATGAAAAGAGCCCATAATGCCACGGTTACTGCAGCTCAAATCATAACACTGATTTCCCTTGCCTACAAAAACCCAACTCTTGAATCAAGTCATCCTTTTGAAAATTGATAAATACTTATTCCTAGTAGTCACCAACTTTCTGTTCAAGAAATAAACAGAAATAGGAGCTCTTATAAGTAGGTGCTTCCTGTTTAATATCAAAACCATCCTGAAAACTACATTTTCTGTGTAAGGCACAATAGGCAAAATTCCTTTGCAGCTCATTTTGTGGTTTCCCTCTGGGTAGATTATAACGGTAAGCCATAACTGATTTATTTTTAAGTAATCTGCATGTGTTCAAGTCTCACCACTGCCCTACGCCTTTTCCCAGAAAATCCAAGAAGAAACAGCGTTAAGTTCTCTCTGCAGAACTTCAAATAGCAGATGGTAAAATACTTAGCGGAGATGTTTCTTATGCAAGTTAAAAAAAAACCCATACCGCCATCAACGAAGCTCAAGAACTGGAACAGGACTGGTACAACCTCAAACCTGTGCTGAGCCGCAAAATGAAAGTCACGCTAGAGCTCAGCTATTTTTAGCAACGTGTGTTGAATCAGCGTACCATAGGTCAAGAGAAAACCTAAGGGATCATCATCTTACGCTTTTCTTAACACATGAAAAATGGCTTTAGATTCAGAATAGTCATCTTGATAACCAAGGGTTTCAGGACTTCTGAATTTTTGTAGAAAATGTTCAAAATTAAGTGCCTTTTCTTTTTTTTTTTAGAAGAGATACATTCCTTGTTTTAAAAAATTCTCTCCCCCTTACTTCCCAAAACGAATTTTCAGAGTGAGCTAAGAGACCGTGAATCAAGTTTTCTATTTTACATATATATGTACGTGTGCAGGGAGGGGGGAGGGGGGCGGGCAGAGGATGGAGATGTTCCAAAATAAGTTGAAATGAGAAACCACGTGAGGAAGCATTTTCAGGCCACTAGTTCAATGAGAGAACGACTTCTGCAACCTAAAACAAAACAAACGATAGACATGTCCCTAAAATTTAACCTGTGGGCCCAGACGAAGGTCAATGAAATGGCACGGGAAGGCAGTCAAGTGATTTAATGAGAGAAGACTTCTGCAACCTAAAACAAAACAAACGATAGACGCGTCCCTAAAACTTAACCTATGGGCCCAGACGAAGGTCAATGAAATGGCACGGGAAGGCAGTCAAGTGACAAGCCTCAGCTTCTAGTTTCGCCGCAAAGGTTGAAGGTGGGATGGAGAAGAGATGTCAGGGGGGTGGGGAAGGCAAAAGATCGTCTCTGGAAGTAGAACAGGTGCCGAAACAGCATAGCTAGCCAAGGCAAAGCATCGAGCTCCAAATACACAAGCTACTGATGCTCTTTCAAACAGAACCCATCAAAAACTAAACCCATTCCGGATGAGAGCGTTAGCAGACGTGGCTGAGGGGGGACACGGTTCAGGCCCATCAGGAGGGGAAGACACCAACGAGCCAGCAGCACCGCGAGAGGCTGGTACGGCTGGGCGCCCCGCCGCGCTCCCTGGGGCTGGAACCGTACTTCAAGAGCGCGACGCAGTCACGCAGACGGTACCGCGTCCATCCCGCGTCCCGCTCGAAACGCCCAGCACGCCTTAACGCTCCAAGCGTGAGGTTTCCCTCTGCAGCAGCCGCACAGCCAACACCGCCGAGCTTTGTGACACAGGTGGGAATACACCTTGAAAAGCAATGGGTAAAAAAAAAAAAGCAACAGAATCACGTTTACAACACGGGTGTGCGTTCTGTATGACCGTAAAACCCTAGCACCCTTTATAAGACGACGTTAGATATAAGATACCAAGGAAAAATATCTTAAACAGTCTACGACTAATTGCTGTGCATCGTGATCCATTTAGGAGGCCTAACTTTTAATTAAAAGTTGCTGCACGGAGTTTAAGAACTTTCTGCTCTGTGTAATTAACCAGCCTCGATAAAGTCGTTCTATGGAAACGCAAATATTTCGCTTCCAAGCGGACAGATGTCCCACAGATCTACGCTATCTTGTCAGTTTATTCTCCGAGAGAAGGGCTGAGGTTATGAAGCTTAAAAATGTAACTTTATATATACGTATTAATTTGAATATCAGAGTTTATATCGTTCAAGATAACCCAACTCCTTCCACTTGGTCGAGCGCTCCAAATGCATGGGCCTGAACTACTTTCAGGAGTTAAATCTTTCAAAACTTAAATGCCTAAATAATTTTAGATTACAATAGCAGCAGTCACAGGAGGAGAAGTTCGCATGCCATTATCCCCAATGCATAGGAATTACGTATTTAAGTCCTCGTCAGAGTCTGCGTTCTCTCGTCACTGTTAAGACACAACAAAATTCAAGGTCACGTTTAACAACCGGAATGGTCTGCGAATACGAGTTCGTAATTAACCATGAACAAAGGCTCTTCTCACAGTTGCCCCAAATCAATATTCAGGATTTACCACCAAAATTAAGACTTGGCCCCTTTAGCTGTGCATGCTTACACGCCAGTATATTATAGTACGGAGCACCTTTGTAGGATAGCTTTACAAAGCACGTATTATCTAGTTATGTGTGGGGCACACGCTCTTAGAATCATAGAATCATAGAATCATTGAGGTTGGAAAAGACCTCTAAGATCATCGAGTCCAACCGTCAACCCAACACCACCATGTCCACTAAACCATGTCCCTAAGCGCCTCATCTACTCGTCTTTTAAATACCTCCAGGGATGGGGACCCAACCACTTCCCTGGGCAGCCTCTTCAAACGTTTCGTTTGATATTGTATTGATACGGTCCCCTCATAAACGGTCATAACGCATTAATCTTCACAGCGCCCTGTGAAAAGGAAGGAAGCATCACCGACCCTGTTTTACCGAAACATTTAATGACTCGCCCCAGGTCACACAGGCGACCTGCGGCGATGCAGGCAATGGCTCCCGGGATCTCAGCAATCCCATCTCAATATTCCGGCCACGCCGCCATCCGTCCTCAGCCGTACTTAATACGGCTAAATTACTGATGGCAACAGACAGCAGAATCCGACTTTCGGATGAGTTGATTTGTACAATCAGTCAATCTATAACTTTTGTCTCACTCAGACACTCAGATAGATGGGCTGTATGCCCAGCACGTTATAATAACCCTGAAAAGCTTTCGGCTCAGACTGCCAACACATTAGCATTAACTTAAATCTGCTGCTTTGTTTACTATATGAGATAGCTGCTCCTGCTCTACGCCTAAGTGATACCAATTAAAAAGACCCAAATACAAAGCTCACAGAACAGTTGACAGCACGAGACTAAAGCCACCCACTAACACAGAATTTAGTAAACTAGCCGGTATTTATTCCTCCAAAGCATTATGGTCCGACAGTCACCTTTTTCTTTTCCAGTCATGGACTTGCCATGATCTACATTCAGAACCTTCACAAAAAAAGCGATTCAGAAAGCGTTAGAAACTGGGTCCGCTCCCGCTGCTTCTGAAATGGATTAAGGCGACTCCAGTCTTGCATCCATATGACTACAGATTACAGCCAAGCCACCCCTGATTTAAGCTGCCGGAGAGCAAGACAGGAAAATCACCTAAAATTCTGCTCTTTTGGCTGTTTAAACCCATTACGGAGTTTGGGTCCACGCGGCCATACAGGTACTAGAGTAAATCACTCGGTGGGAGAGGAGGCCATGCAGTAACAAGAGGCTTTTCTTATTTCTCTGGAGTTACAAATGTAGCAGGCCTAGGAGGGGTCTAATTACACTCAGAACACCCGAGCAGCATCAGAAGTGGTAATTTATTGACCGTATCAGCGTAGCTTAACGCGCAGACTGAAAAGGCGAGCCAAGGATCGTATCCAGACCTGAATAATCTGAATTACCCACGGCTTGCTAGGGTAAGCAGATTGCTTCATTGGCTTGCAGCTATCTGACAAAACCATACGCAAGATGTATCATAAAACCATACTTGGCTTTCACTGGTTTTTAGCAAAAGAAGAGACGGGTAAGATGATTTTTTTTTTTTTTAATTTTTATTTTTAAATGCTTAGAAACAAGTTCAGGAATCGTTACCAAGACACACTGCTGGAATCCAGAGACACTAATAACCCAGATGGGCAGCTAGGGAGCTGATCCAAAAGAAAAAAAAAAAAGAAAATCTCTATCCAGGTCGATGGAGTGCTTCTTATCACCCGTAGCGGCCTTCAGATCAAGCCCTAGAATGCCAGTGCTGACTTGACTAGTACTGGCTTATCCTTTAAACTCCAGTGATAATTACCATCGGGTGCCAACCCTTGCGTGGCTCTTGCCCTTTTGAAAGCACATGGATGTGGAAATAAGCATGATGTACGATGCAAAGAGACGCAGTAGCGTAGAACACAGCGTGAGAAAAGAGGTTGTTCAAACGTGTTTTCTTGCTTTTCTACACTAACCAACTCTTTCGCCTCATGCTACCAAAAAAAAAGTGGAGGTTTCTGAGCAAGAAGTGCAACATGGACTCATGAACACATTTTCCAGCAGCTACTACTTGCTACTTTGCTTCCAGTAACACCTCCACAAAGATCAAGCCCATTTTGGAGAAAAATAAGAGGAGGAAACTGCAACGGGAGTGCTTCACGGGCACCACCCCGTATCAAGCCACTCTAAGCATGTTCTTCGAATGTGCTTTCCCTCTTCAACACTCCACCATAAAGAAAAACAGAGTAAAATACATCAGCTAGCTAGTTAGACATAACCGAGACTAAATTAGGCAAGGTGAATTTACATCACCAGTAATTCCCTTTTCCCCACCGCCATACAAAGAGATGGGAAACTAGAAGCAAAAGCGAAGGTTAAAACAATCTGTATTTCGAACAGCTGACACGCCCGAGGGCCTTCAACGCTCCGTCCTCGGCTTCCGCGCTGTCAGAATCCGTACGCTGCTGCCAGCGAAGCCCTAAGCCCGCACACGGGTTGGTAAAGCACCTCACACCAGCAGCCTCCGCGTTCGGCCGGTCAGCATCGCCAACGCTAACTAGCGTTGCTCGATCGTATCGTGAGGGAAATTAAATAGGAGGCAAGGGACTTCACATGCTTGTCTACTATTCAGGCTCCTCGAGGAGAAAGAAAGGAAAGGAAGAAAACACCTCGGGAACTGAGGACGTTTTGCTTCCCTCGAGCCCCCGTTCGTTTAAACGGAAGAATCAGAAACCCCGACAATCTCCTCTAGCAACCCCCTCCCAGCACATTGAGCGGAAAGAAAAAAAAAAATGATGTCGTGGACGACTCTTTACAGAGGATACGGGAATTATTGACGAATCTCGCTCTGCATCTTCCCAGTCATCGCAACGCGATCGTTCTCCCCCAGGGACTGCAGAAAAGGCAGAGTTCGGCACAGCGGGGGCAAGCCCCCTTCCGCGCAGCTCTGCCAAAGATGCAGCAAGAGCACCTGTACCTGCACCTGCCGTCCCGAGGCCGCCCCGGGATGTCACGCAGAAAAAAAATCTCACCGCATCGAGCGATTCGAACGGGGGCTTTGCCATCCGACGCCCCCCGCTCTGCCTGCCGCACGGCTTGGCCAGAAGGCAGGCTTCCCGTTTCTACTGGAAAAACAGAAAGTTCCGATTATCCCTCCCTGACGCTTATTTCAAGGGTTTCTTACCCGGGGCAAGTTCTGGGGTTGCCATCGACAAATACCAAGGGGGGGGGGGGGGGGGGGAACCCCCCCAAAC
>NW_008795677.1:268469-270365 GCF_000699145.1 Aptenodytes forsteri | reverse complement strand
GGAAACCGAGAAAAGCAGCTGCTCTGAAACAGTTTTGCTGAGCCGGCTGGGAGGCCAGCGGCCAAACCATGCCAGGTTTGTTTAAAAAGACATCTTTGTTTAAAAAGCATCTTTGCTGCTGCATTGCAACACGCTTCTGCGACGACAGCTCTGCTAGAATAACAATGCTCGGGGTGCAAAGCTGAAGTAAGAAAGTAAGCATAAGCCAGTACTTCAAGTAGCATCCGAAAGCAAAACCCTGGGAAAAGAAAAGGCTGGGAGAACTAGGGACAGAAGGAAAGGCACGTCACGGGACAGGGCTGACGGAACGCGAGCGGCGTGTCACCACTGCCGGTGAAACACAGAGACCCAACAGCTCCACATCGTATTTCTCCACACGGTAATTCCAGCGGTCTGCCGAGCAGCCTTCAGCTGCGCTGACTGTGGGAAGCACAGAACACAGGGGTACTCGGGTAAGGCTACCTGGAGGGGTTGGTTTGGTTTCTGGAAAGGTAACTACCACAAGATTGAAAGGGAGCTTAAGCTTATAAAGCATCGAAAAGATCACTTGATATAAAAGTCTCATTAAAGTGGCTTTTTATTTTTCCCCCTCCGTGCCTTGCTGCCTATTACTTTGTTTTCCCCTTCCCCAAATGAACTTGAAGAGCTTTCAGGAACAAGTTTAATACAGGAAAGCAGAAGCTAATTTGATCACAAGGATTTAGGTCAACTTCAGCTCAAGACCTAACCCGGTCTCCTTTAAGTAAATGGCTTGTTTCCCTACCGGTTTAACCGAGGGCCACGTTCTCATAACCGCACATACAGCAATCAACAGGATTTTTCAAATAAATTTGCTGCTCTAGCCGATCCTTCCTATCACAAGCACAGATGCAAGTCTCCTTTCTGAGCACAAAATAAATGGGCAGAGCATTGCTGCGGCGGAGAACGGCAGGTCAGCGAGGTAACGGTCGCTGCGAAACAGGAGGAAGTATTCTAGGTCAGCAACGCAGGGATTTATTTTCCAACGGGGTTTCAGAAAATACCGTCATTTACGATGTGGTTCAAAGATGACAGGTAACACCTCTCATTCTTCTTCTAATACAGCATCACTTCAGCAGAGAACGGACGAAGTTTAGCTCTGTTAAAATTTTAGGGCTTCCCCAGTGCAAGAATAGGATCTAACGGCGAAGGGTACTAGGTGTTTTCCCTAGCTGTGCAGTTTTCTAACTACAAAAAAAAGCTCTACGTGAAGCATACAGAATCTTGTAGCGCAAGCATACGGATCTTGAAGCCTGAATTGTTTCAGCCACATAAGGTTTGATAATTTTAGTAAGAAAATATTAACCCACACATCAAGAAGTAACAGAAGATGGGCGTGGAGGTGCTATTAAAACCAGAAGAGTGGAGCAAGGGTTAGAGAGAACAGTAAGCAGGAAGAAATGCAAAAATAGACAAACTATCTGTGATGCTGTACACATTAGCTCCGGTCAGCGCTATCTGGAACCGATTCTGAGAAAGCTTTAACAGTTCTCAGTACTCAACCTCATTTACAGTTTTAATGGGAGAAGATATTTATGTTGGAATTATTTTTTTTTTTTTTTAAAACAGAGCTTGACAATTTCATTTCTGTACTTCTCCCCCCCCCCCAAAGCAATTGTGCTATGCTTCCACACCACTGACATAAAATGACTAAAGTGACCTACAACTTCATTCTGAGACCAAAGCAAGTGGCAGTATTCTTCGTGCAGCCTGATGAGGCAGGGTATTTTTGAATCCTGCAGCACAAAACATGCACCAATACGAAGGAAGCCAGGAATGAGTTGGGGTTGTTCAGCCTGGAGAAGAGAAGGCTCCAGGGAGACCTTAGTGCAGCCCTTCGGTACTTAAAGGGGGCTTATAAAAAAGATGGCGGCAAAC
>NW_008795677.1:265940-268390 GCF_000699145.1 Aptenodytes forsteri | reverse complement strand
CGGTGAAGCACTGGCCCAGGCTGCCCAGAGAGGTGGGGGGGGCCCCATCCCTGGAAACATTCCAGGTCAGGTTGGACGGGGCTCTGAGCAACCTGCTCTAGTTGAAGATGTCCCTGCCCACGGCAGGGGGGTTGGACTAGATGGCCTTGAGAGGTCCCTTCCAACCCAAACCGTTCTAGGATTCTATGAATAAAGCAAGCTAGGAAATTGCTGCATTGAAATATGTGGCATAAAACATTCATTTGTTTTTTCCCCTATTCCTCCTCCCTTCATTTTCCAGACACATCTAAGCTGTTTCATTCATAGCAAATGAAATCGATAATGCTTTTAGCTCCGAGCACATAAAGAGTTCGGCATAATGCTGCACCCCTTTCAAATCTAACTCCTTCCGGAGTGAAGCAGGACCAAATCCCAAGGGCAAAAGAAGTGCTGGAGCAGGCCCAGCATAGCCACGTAGGGTTTTTTCCTAAATAAATACATGTACACATGCATACACTGGGGCTCTGAAAAGGATGGGGAAAGCAACAACGTTTTAACTGCTTCTTAGTGCACTGCGTTGGGTGTCAAAGCAGCTTGAGAGCAGGAGACTCTTCTCTCTTGGAGGGGAGGGCGGGGAGCAAGCCACCGCACTAATTAAAGCTGTTCTTCCACGCTTCGTTTTCTGACATTTGAGCAGTCCAGTCTCCCTCAGTTGCAGTTCCCTTGCCACGGGCAGAACGGAGCATGCCATTGAGCTCAAGCCAGAGACTGTGCTTTTGAGGCTGATAACCTGTGACTCAGCTCAGGAACAAATTAAAAAAAACCAAACAAGAAACCCAAACCGACAGGTTACTACCCAAAGATGCATGTCAAGGAGGACACTCGTATCCACTGAACTTTAGAATGTCTTTTCCATCGTGGAGTTTAAGTCTTTCTTACATTACAACATAACTAACAAAAAAAGTAAGTGGCCAAAACAACCTGTCACCAACTGGCAGAACGAGGAGCGGTTTTCTCCTGCTAGAGATGGCTTCAAGGGTTTCACCGTAACACAAGAGTTTTCTTCGGCATAGTAACAGGCCACTAAAGCAAAGCAAAATATTTCTCGCCAGCACTAACCCCTTCAGAAATAAGCTAACAGAGGCCAACTCCGAGAAGAGCCCTTCATGTGCTATCTCCTAAACCACTAAACGAGGGACAATTTTCACCTTCCTGGCAGAGCAAGCCACAGACCGGGAGAAGCACTTGCCAAATGCACATTAGCCCACGTCTACATAACAGCTTTGAATCACTGCAGATCAGAGCCTTCGGTATTTCAAAGGCTAGTTGGTTGGTTCAGGGGTTGTGTTTGTTTGGGTTTTTTAAGTTCCATTCTTCGTGACAGTTACTTCAGGAAGACAATGGCAACAGCAAGCCCAGAGGTCCCTCTCGAGAGGAACTGCTGCTAGAGGGATCGATCAGAAGTTTGAGGTGAGCAGCAGATCCCTATTCTTAGCAGGGGAGTCTTCACCTGTAGACAGATCAAGATGACATCTACCCGCCCATTTAGGTCCTGGCCCACTCAAAAAAAAAGAAATATTATCTGTTTCCTGGCGCCAATTCTGTCCCAACCTCACCTATCCATCACTAACCCCAAACCAAACCCCCCAGAGGAGGTCCCTCTCGAGAGGAACTGCTGCTAGAGGGATCGATCAGAAGTTTGAGGTGAGCAGCAGATCCCTATTCTTAGCAGGGGAGTCTCCACCTGTAGACAGATCAAGACGACATCTACCCACCCCTTTAGGTCCTGGCTCCCTCAAAAAAAAAGTATTATCTGTTTCCTGGCGCCAATTCTGTCCCAACCTCACCTATCCATCACTAACCCCAAACCAACCCCCCCCAGAGTCACTGTCACCAGGTAAGGGGAAAAGCAAAGAAAAAGCACAGCACTTACGTCCTTGACTTCCTCTTCCAAAACCTGGTGGTTTTGAAGGGAGGCACACCAGCAGACACAACATGGCCAAACTAACGAGCGAAGGATGCTAGGTACTTGCTTTTTGGTTGAAAGGGTAACCTGAAAGAATCCTTCTATACTCTTTCCGTTCTTCTTCACCGTTGTTTGCCTTCCCTTTCCTCCCCCTCAAGGCCCGACAAGGTAAGAGAATCTAACTTCATTTACAGTGAAGGCAAAAGGCAGTTCTCTGGTATTTGTTCATTTCCAGCATTATGTCTTTCTAATTCCATTTCTGTGCGTCTCTGCTTAGTGTTTGGGACGTAATGGAAGGAGGTGGTTCCTACAGTTCAGCCACCAGCATGAGCCAGCCTGAAGATTTTCCAGAGCTCACGACAGGAACAAGCAGCTTTCAAACAAACCTAACGATTCCCCGGGGAGCCAGAACCGCAGCAGGCAGCCTCCGTCAGCACGCCCAGAGATGACTACATCGTAATCCTCACAGACACACAGATCCACACAGACTCCATCTACTCTATGA
>NW_008795677.1:255170-265912 GCF_000699145.1 Aptenodytes forsteri | reverse complement strand
CTCTCCCCCCCCCCCCCCCCCCCAAGAAAAGCCATAGTCTGTTATCACATCAATTCATCCTACAGACTGTGGAAATCGGAGCTACAGTACTCTATCTCCGAGACAACAGAATTTGCTATAAATCAGAAAGTTGGAAAAAATCACATTTCTGCTAATTGAGCACAAATTTTCCACAGGCTTTCACCTACCCCAAAGGGCTGCTTACTATTTTAGGGGATTAAACTCGCTGCAGAAGCCTTTGGAGTGTGCCAAGTGCTATTTGCCCTCGCAGATAGACCTTAGCAAAACTCAACTGCCAGAATTTATTGAAATTTTACATCATCTTTATTTCCATTTGAAAAAAAGAGTTGTCAGTGTTGAGATACACCCCCTCAGCCTACAGATTTATCTGTACTTTTAAACACAAGCTTCTTGTTAAACAAGAAGCCTTTAAAAAAAAAAAAAACAAACAACCAAAACCCAAACAAACGTCCTCAGCACATTATATATTTTCATGGAACCGTCCTTGCTGTGTGATACGAAGGCAAATTCGTTTCCTGCCAGCCTGACTCAGGCTAATGGGCTTTCAAGCTGCAGTTTTTCCACTCCTCTTAATGACTTGTTGCAATGGAGATGAGTGCTCCGCATACAGCAATGCCATCTTCTGGCACAGTTCCTGTGAGAAAGGGAACTTGCTGAATACCGCTAAAAGAAAGCTCCTGTTTTGGGAAAACAGAAACTCAGACTCCACAATAAATCTCGGATTTTCCCCTCTCCATTGCACGTACCGTTGGGCTCTAATTGTTCAAGGGACTGAAGCGAAGCAGTGAGAACGCACACAGTGCGCTGTAGGAGCGAACTCGCTCAAATGTCTCTCAAAGGCGCACCAAGTACGTCACCGAGCGCGAAGGTTTACGCCAACGCGAAGGTAGAGCACTGTGGCTGAAGACATGGACGTGTTCAAAGCTCGTCAACCCGGGAACCTGGCAGGAAGGGTGAGTAGTCAAACAGAGCCAACTGTGCATACCCCTGGGAATATGCTTTCTGTATCAGCAAACATTTCACACATCCCATTTATCTTACTTCTGTATTCCCAGCCAGAAAAATCTATATTAAGCAACAGCAAAGATTGAAAATGTGCTATTTACATTAAGGAAATAAACAAGGGCTCGCAATTGTAGAATCATAGAATCATTAAGGTTGGAAAAGACCTCTAAGATCATCGAGTCCAACCGTCAACCCAATTCAGAACTTACTCACCATTGCAACTTTCTCCCGAACCATCTCTGTTTGTCATTTGGAGGTATAGTAGGACGGGCTTAAGATAAAGATTTCCCACTAAATCTGATACCTATGCTTTCTTTTTTCCTAAAAAAAATTTGCAAGGTTCATGCTACAGTATGTACCGAGAGTACCGATTTCAAAGACTGAACAAGAAAGTCAGATCTTAAGTAGTCCTACTCTGAAATAATACTTGAGGAGAAGCAACATTGCGGAGTCCTTATTTACCGTGTCATTTGATACCAAAAGACCTCCCTGGGAATCAGAGGTGCTGCAGAGATGCTAGCCTCGCAACCTCAGCCCCAACAGCCCATGCCCTGCTTCTTCTCAGATACCACTACCACCAGTAAGACAACGACCGGCAGGCAGATTACAGTCGATTCCTTTCTCTCTCTCCGAGATTTTCATTCTGC
This sequence comes from Aptenodytes forsteri, assembly GCF_000699145.1. Taxonomy (NCBI): domain Eukaryota; kingdom Metazoa; phylum Chordata; class Aves; order Sphenisciformes; family Spheniscidae; genus Aptenodytes; species Aptenodytes forsteri. Next base: position 264,239 of record NW_008795677.1, on the reverse strand, counting down.
AAGTCATCCAGAGATCTCAAAAAAACAAAGATGCTTTGCAACACCCATAAAAACACAGTTTCATTTGCTCTCCACCAATGAAAGATAATTTGAGGAAATCTTTTTGTGAATGAAATCAGCCACTCTGATTCTCATATATTTGTTCAATAGGAAAGTATCACCTCCACATAGTTATTTTATGAGAGAACGGCATATTTCAAATGTCTGCGCTTTCACATATGAGAAAGGTATTTCGGGCTGTAATTCGTAAAACTGTTGGACAAAGCTGGCAGTGTTCTGCTTTCATTTCCAATTTCTTTGATGTCTTCCATTGTCTTGCCTCTGCTTCTTTCCCACTCTCTACCAGTTTTGTTTTCCTCTTCTCTCTCCCCCGTGTTTCTTTCAATTCCCGTAAAAAAAAGGGCCTTCCCCAACTTCCCCGTACAAAAGTTACCTTCGCTCGCTTTTGCTACTGCTCTAAATGAAATGCAGTTTTTACAGACGGCTCCCTCTGCAAAGAGTATAGCTTTCATCAATGCTGGTAAGTAACCTCTTAACACACACAGTTGTCCAAAAAGAAGCCAGAAAACCCCGTGTTTCTTTCAATTCCCGTAAAAAAAAGGGCCTTCCCCAACTTCCCCGTACAAAAGTTACCTTCGCTCGCTTTTGCTACTGCTCTAAATGAAATGCAGTTTTTACAGACGGCTCCCTCTGCAAAGAGTATAGCCTTCATCAATGCTGGTAAGTAACCTCTTAACACACACAGTTGTACAAAAAGAAGCCAGAAAACATTTATTTTAGGAAAAAAGTTTACCAGTTACTTTTTATTTTAAAGAAGAATTTCATAGGTTTTGGACTTGTGTAAGATGTGGGACAAATAAATACCAGCAAAACTGTTCACAAAGCACTTCGGGTCCTACATTTCTATCTTATGTTGGTGAACAAGTTAACGGGCTGTCCCATCAGAAGTCTCACTTCGGAGGTCACCGACAATCAGATGCTTTCTACATCGCGAAGTCCCCGTCCCTCCTTGCGGCAGCGCCAGCGAGAGAGAAGGCAGCCGGAGAATTCGGGTGCTTTTACAGGCACAGCAAAACAGTCACCTGCCTGACCACGATACCAGCACGGCGAAAGGTGCTACTTCCCAAACAGCAGGAGTAGATTCTTTCCGCAAAACATAAGCACGCTGACATCTTCTCAATCCCTAATCTTTCAGCCAGGGCTTCCTGTGCCCGATGCTCACAAAAAAAAAATATCCAGGTTTGTTTTAACGTCAGCTGGAAAGAACAACCATTTTGACAAACCGGGCTGCCTGAACGCATCGGCGCCGTGGCCTGGCATGACTGGCAGGGCTGTGCCCCAACAGAAAGCACCTCACAATCTACACTGCTAAAGCATTAAAAGGAAACGAGAGGAAGAAGCGCACAGTTTTGCGGCCACCAGAATTGCTCTAGGAGCTGCCCGAGTTATTTGAATTACATTGAAGTTGCAACACGAGTTCATCTCTCCAGTCGAAGAGAATCTATACGGGAAAAACGCTGTCTGAAGTTAATTCTTACACGTCTAATAAAGAGAAAACCCCAAGTAAACTGTTTCCCACAGTAAGTGTGTCTAGAGACTCTTGTTCCCACAGATTCCCATTAGACCAAGGTCAAGACTTACAGATATGCTCCGCTCCCTCAGCGATTCTTACTAGTTGATAATAATTCCCTTTCAGAAATGTTACATTTAATCTTGCACAATATCAAACATTTCAAGATGAACGTGCTTTGATCAGACTCTCTGCTCATATTCTGACTGAAAGAGGGGAAGCGCGTATGGAGGCACGGCCTACAGTTCCAGCGCACTTCTCAAAAGTCATTTTGATTTTTCTGATAAGCCATTTCAGAGCCAGCCTATAAAAAACAGCCAGACAGGCACTTCCAAGAAAACAAGATTATTACTGGAAGTATCTTCAGTTAAATAAAGCGTGTCCTCCGGACACATTTACATTAACAGCCACTAACACTGTCCTAACGTATGTGGTAAATAGAACAAATAGACAGGCACAGTCGCTCAAAACATGACGCTGGATAGCTGACACGATCAGGGTTGGGTTTAAGGCCCATCCAACCAAGCATTTCATTTGTTTCCTCCTCTGTTGGGGAGAGGAGTCATTCAGAATAATATCGCTTGGGACTCAGCGCCCAAATTCTCAATCGCTGTCTATATTTTTTTTAAGAGTACCTGAATGTTTGATTTTTGTAACCATCGAGCGATACAGCAGATGGCACAGTTACGTCTAGCAAATACACAACAGCTGGAGAATAAGCAATGCTCCAGCAGGGCGGCCGGTCTGAAAGCGGTGCTACTGACTTTTTGGAAGCTGCAGATTTAGTTGTCCCTTAGTTTTATTATGAAACTATAAATTACTAGTTTAAAACTACTCCTGTATCGCAGTTATTTAGGCATTAATGCATACGACACCAGGACAAAAAGCTCAGGTTTTTTTTTTTAATCTTACGCTTCCATCTCACGAGTGGCACGTGAAAGTTAACCGCGCTTCCAACGCAACCGTGCCTGCAAAGAGTTGGTAATACTGCAGGGCAGCTTCCAGAGGTGAGAGGGATACGGACTGGTGCGCTCGGGAAACCGCACAGCCAAGATGCGGACGTTTGAAAGCAAAAGCTATATTCTTATCTCAGCTCTAGCAATTTTTCTCAGTGCGACAAAACAGCAGACTACCTGGCAAGTTTTTGCCGAGAGATGCGAAATGAAGATCTGGTCTCCAATAGCTGTAAATTCAACCTCTCATACGATTAAGAAAGAACCAGCGATGAAGAACGTGCCACTAATTTCAAGATCTCATTACCTGAGCGGTCTTCTCATACAGGTTTCATAGATTCAACCTTTGCTGGCTCTGGCAAAGCTACAGTAAATGAAGACTTCTCTTCCCATAGGGATACCCAATATATGAAAGAGCTTAGGAAATACAGAACAAATCAAATTAAAAAGCACTCAGGGCCAAACGTAATAATTCTGCAGATCAGTAGCTGAACACGGTGGGTTCTTCCCTATTGAGTTCCCTCTTCAGAGACTGCCCCACTACATGAACAAGGTCATCTTACACACGTGCCTAGAGGGCTCTTCACGCAACGGGGCTGTTGAACCCTAGTCCTTCTTTTGCAAGGGCCGTTAAAAACCCGAGGAAAGCACAGAAGACAGTCAGCAATACACAAACACATTTACACACAGGACATCTGAAACATGTACACCGTTCAAATATTTGGCTAGTCGAGCTGTATGACTTTTCCTCTCAAGTTCATGCATCTGCGTAAACACAGCCATTTCCCATGTCAGCCGGTGTCCAAATTCCTCATGAGTAATCCCAATAATGTAAGTTTGGAATCAGAAGTGAAGTGTTTGTCTCGTCAAATCATGTACACCAGTAACCAGTTTTCAGCAGTGTTTTTGTCTGGCAACACAGTCAAACAGTGGGTTCTGGTAGCAACACCAAGAATTTTGTTTGCGGATTTTGGGGGGTTTTTGGGGGGTTTGGGTGGTTTGTTTGTTTGTTTGTTTTTTAATAGTTTTTTTCCTGTATTCAGGGTAACGCTTAATTGGTCTTCCATCGCTGCAATTTTAAAATGAAGTGAACCAAAACCATGCAACTCTGTGGAGCTTGCATTTGGGGTAGCAGATGACGCAGCTGCTGCTCTCCACCACGTTACAGAGCTGGTTTTGACACCTAGCTCACTGTTCTCTTTGGAGCAGCAGCTTGATGCCAGCTGAGCGGATCAGCTGTCACGTAAAACAGGATTACTGAGTGTTCCTTCTTCAAGGAGGCGAGACTAGAGTTTTCATCAGGCAGGGAATCATGATTGTCTGTAAAAAAATTGAAACGCACTTAAAATACTTTTTTTTTTTAAATTGACATAGATGCTTATCTGCCCTTTAAAAAGTTACATTAGCCGTATCCTCTGTTGTGGGCGATACAGGCAAATAAAAAGCTTAACACATTCAACCTGCCTAAACAAAGACAAAAAGTTAACCTCGCCTGCAATCCGCAACATTCCCTTTAGGCTTAGAAAAGAGAAGATTCCCATCTTCCCCGATTCCTCCTTTCCAAGTGCTCTAGTCACCACCGTAAAATTTTCACATCAGTTTTCCGACCTCACAGCGGAGGGGAAAAAGCCTTCAGTCTAATGACCGGTTTCGTAGAAGTAACATACATCTAGATGCAAGACTGCTTTCGCTTTTGGCAGAATATAATCCTCAGAGACATCTAATTACAGTCAAGGGCTTGTATCCCTCCTGACATTTGCACAGGTTTCCCATCTACAGGAGGTGTATAGAACTGACACAAGACGCCCTGTGCAAACCATTATCCGGTACCTACATGTTGGAAGAGAAGTATTTCTCCGAATACATACCGATTTCTGTACGCATATGTACGTTCTTCTAAATTTGATACTTAAATCTCATAAAAATTATTATTTTAATTATACATTAAAAGGGCTTGGAGTGAAATATATAGTCATGAACGTAATTAAAAAAGCAATAGAAAAAAAATCACCTTTTATAGTTATTCCGTGGCTTCCACTGAATCTTAAGTATGAGAAAAATCAATCTCTCAGCTCTCATAACTTGTGTTACCATGGTAAGTGTTCTGCCATACATAATGCCATCTTCCTACAAACAGGGACCAAAAATATATCTTTGTGTCATCTCTAAATGAGAAGATTTAATTCTTCACTCCTGTATCAAAGCGCGGTTCTGAAGACACATCTATCTTTGTAATTGCATTTAGGTCAGGATTATTTTGCGGCAACTACGGTCATTATGACAACTACATATATTAATAGTGTAAGACAAAGATTCAAGAAAATAACCCATTTACAGTAAGAAATTTTTATCCTCTTGGATTTCACAATACTTCAATACTTTACTTTCCCTGCGCTAATCCTTTCAACTTTGAATAATATGAAAAAAGTCTCTTCAGAATGTACCTCAAGCCAGTATTTGCTAATTTTTTTCTTCCAGATAAGCGTATCATCGTGTGCTACTCCAGCAACTTCACTAGAAAAAAATAAGTCTAGAGGGGTCATTGCAATTTCTTCCTTAGGTATAAAGTCTTTGGTTTCATATATTTTTTTTTTAAAGATCTAATAGGAAGCATATTACCAAAGCAAGAGAATAGACATCAAGTAAACCTTCATTTATCTTTCAACAAAAAGCATCGTGCCCTTTTGAATAAGACCAGATATAGCCTTTTCTACAATAGTGTATATTCTACAGCCGAGCCATTGTTTTAAGTAGCCAGCTTCAGAACATTTATTATTACGAAATCATTTCTCTTGGGAATCGTTTAACAGAGACACTACGTATTCTGCAACAATGAGCCACTCCGTGCACTTACCAATTAATTCTTCATGTTGTACCTACAAGCCTTAGAAATTCCATTTGAAATCCAGGTGAATTAAAATTCAAGATGAGCATCGATGTACTATTACCTCTCCAACCTCTTACATAGATTCAGTTTACATCAAGAAGTGTTTTGCAACATAAGCTTACACCACTTATTCTAATAGTCACCGGCAGCGTACTCCACAAGTAGAACATAAATAAAAAGGATTAATAACATGTTCTTCATGCAGACCTGAAATGTGCTGCCCTTAAGCGAATGCTGGTTTTGTGACTTTTGCAGAAGCAACACAGACTAATAAGGGATTTTGAGCTGTCGCTGAAACTAAGGTGACCAGCTTCCTCAATTCCTCATTAAACAGCAGCAGGACTGAGTAGATAATTGGTTTATGTTCTGGGGTTTGTCTGTCATAGCAATAGTACTGTAGGAACCCAGAGAGTTGACATGGGGCTTGTTTTTACAGTACGTGGCATTTCTAGTATTTCAAATTGATAGATCGTTAGTGCCAGAGTCATCAGGACATTCTATTATTACACTCAAAAAAAAAAACGCGCGATGCTGCGGCTCAGCAATTTTTATGACTGAAATGAATCTCTACATTAACGCTACAAAACCTTGGTGAAAAGAAAAAAGAAAAAAAACACACAGATACAATACACCCATACTTTCAGGCAAAACTGTTATGGGGAGGTGGTGTGTATGCTGTATTATTGCTGCGTGTTGGTGGTGCACCAGTAAAGCTCAACGTCAAAAGCTGCCGCGGGCACTAGTCAAATTAGAGCTCAACAGGCCAACAGAAGGAGCAGAGGTTGGCTATCTCCTCAACTTCCAAATGCCCCAGAGGACAGATCCTCCAAGAAGTTTAAATAATTTTACACTAGCCAAACTTAAAGAGGCAAGCCAACGGCCTTTCACAAATGTGGAATCTAACTCCAGGTGAAGGTCTAGGTTGAGATGCAGCCCCCCAAAGTGGGCACAGTAACAAGCAGGCTGACAGGCGCAGAGAAAACCGAACTACATTCAGTTGCAGTGAAGGCTGTATCAGGTCACGTTACATATAACCAGAGCTTTCCACCACCGCACTTGTAGGTGCAAAGGTTTGCACCTCACCTCTATATCATATTATGAGTAGCCTTTCAGGCAACCTGCTATTTCTTAAAGTAACATTACAAAGGAGACCCCAGTTTCATCAAGCGCAGCCAACAATGTAAAACCTTGACGGGGACTTCTTATGCTTTGGCATCCATTGGTACGTCTGGCTGTCACCTGAAAAGACGACTAGAAAGCTGCAGAGCCAAGCCCGGCCAGCGAGGGGGCCTTCGCTGCCCGAGCCACGGAGCCCTGAACAGCTCACGGGGGAATATGGCACTACACAAGGCTCTGGGCTGTCCGGTGGAACATGTCAACTCATGCCTTTGCTGGATGCATGTGCTACCACAAACAGATAAGCTAAAGTGTCTGAAGACATTGTCAGAAGCACACGGAAAGGGCCAGGCCCCCTCCACCCCACAAAGGATTCCCCAGCCTTCCAAGCGCAGCGCTCTTACAGAGTCCTCAGGAAGATGCTAAGACCAAGGTCAAACCGCTTGAGAAGTTAAGGCCTTGAACCTTAACCTCAAGGGAGCTGCCTTAGCAGAGTTTGGACACAGGTGCCAAGACCAGGAGCAAATAACTTATCTGCCAGGAGCAGTATTAGTCTGGGCAGTAAGAGGTTATCACTCATTAGCCCATGCTGAATAAGTCATTTCATATCATAAAATTAGAGTATCAATCGATTTTCTACAGTGCCTGCCCATAGACTTACCAATTCTTAAGAACGCATCCAAAATGTGTCAGACAAAATGCTTCTACATAGATTTTGTACACATTCGCTTTACTAAATATAGATTCTCGTCTTCGAGCTGAACAAACTGAAGGGGAACTAGCGGCCACTGGAGCCAACAGGAGTTTCGCGGAGGCACTTTTACTTCTAAATACTTACACCCAACTCTTCTTGCTCATTACTTGCTCCGACCTACCCAACCGTCATTATGAGAACCATAAGGCTTCCCCCCTTAAGTGCCACAGAAACTTAAGGTTCTCTGTTGTTCTTATCCCCTATTTTTTTTTTAATGAATAAATAATTTTCTCCAATTGCATCCTTAGCACTTCATCATTACCACTGAAGAATTACTGGAAATCAAAGTTTCTTGTTTTGTTTTTGGTTGTTCCAGCAAGCGATCCATTGTGATGATTAATATAAAGCAAAGGTTTGCTGAACATAAATTTTCCCCTTCAACGGTGAGGTGACACACATAACAGCTTAGTATTCCTGAAATGCAAATGAGGCGAGCGCTCAAGTACCAGGAATCCGTGGGCTCTAAAGACCTTCCTAAGATCATATGGCTGTTTGCAAACAGGTACACAAGAACGTTCGATCTGGCAACTCCAACGGGCTATTCTGAAACCTTCTGCCTTGGAATTGCACTTTGCTTGTGCAAGGTTTTGACCCAGCAGGGGAAGAGTCTATTACCCATCGCTTCCAGCACACTACAGTCCTCGGAAACAGCCTGAGTAAAGCTCTCGGTCAAGTCTGGAGAAGGTTGTGCTGACACACACTCATTTGGGGGCGGGGGGGGATGGTGGTGGTGTAAAAATAGGACTGCAATGGCATCTTCTCACCAATTATCATCACCTGGAAAATAATGTGTGCTCCCAGTCCCTGATAAGGGACCCAAGTTAGAAAAATTCTAACCGGGAAGAGGGGTGTCAGCCCTATTTTCTGGTTTCCACGTATACTCCAACCTTGCCCATACCAAAGAGTCCTTAAATTGCTTGGAACATCCACCTTGTCAAATACCAGCCGGCCAGGAGACAGCAGAGAACGCGTACCAAGACAACAACGAACCCAGCAACGATTCAAGATAGAGCACTTCCAGTAGAAATCTCCGACTGCTACAGAAGTAGTTCTCAGAAATGGTCTCATTAAAGGGCAGGTTCAGATAAGACAAGCTATTTGTAGGAAATCTAAGACTAAATTATTAGTGATGCGACCTGGATGTAAAAAAAAAAAAAAATCTCAAAGTTAACAGCGTTACAAGAGATGCACACGCAGCACGCAACGCCCCCGTCTGCTATCCCGGGCCAACCAACAGGCTTTGGCTTCTGTGCCCTGACCAGCTGCTGCTCTCGGCAAGAGCCAAAACGCCGTCTTGAATCGAGGCCAGGATATTAGCATCCAGCCTGAGCAAGTTCAAGTTCCCAGAAAGCTCTTGCGCAGTCACGAGAGAGTTCTGCTCGTGACAGAGTCCTGCCCCTTCCCCTGCCAGCTCCCGCGCCGCCCACACGTACATGCACAGTATGCATCAGAGGGAACCGCGGCCTCAGTCATCCGCCGCCGCTGGAACGAAACACGCATTCCTGAGCAGCAGCAGCAGCTGAGGGTCACAGATCATTCCACAGCAGGTGGAGGAGGAGGGAAAGCTAGATTTTAGGAAGATGAAATAATAAACAAAAACGTCCCGGAGGGTTCGTGTGGCTGCAGCACACTAAAATAGCGTACAAAGGGTACTTCAGAAGAGTTCTGGTCACGTGCTCTAACAGCCAGTTACTAGCCTAGATCATGTACAAAACGCCCTACTTCAGAAATAACTGCAAAGTTTGTTTTCTCCTCTTGGAGCTGCATATGTGGGGAGTGCATTTGGGGG
>NW_008795677.1:243635-255148 GCF_000699145.1 Aptenodytes forsteri | reverse complement strand
GGGGAGGGGGCGTTTGTGTTGTTTTGCTTTAAACCAAAGATTTTGGGCACACGCCGTTTCTAATGGTGCATAGGAGTTGTAAGATGGGAACCGCTCTCAGTTTGCTATCTTCTGAATATACAGATATAGGTAGGTAAGTAATCTAGGATGACTTTTTTTTTCCTTTAAGGAAAAGAACTACGCCATGTCGAAAAAATTGCAGAAGAAGATGAATTAAGTCTGGAGACCCTCAATCTTTGCAGAGATAAGCCTGTGAAACAGTGCTTAACCATTAGACCTAACATAAACGGTAACAGAATTTACAGCACTGTTTCACTAGCTTGAATCCAACCAGTTTGAACACTTGAAAATACATTCCCATCCATCGGATGTTCGGAAACATCCCATGAGATGAAAGTTCTCTAACAGGACATACAGCTTATGTCAAGACCTCTCACGCCTCTTTGCAAGACTGCCAGGGCTTCAGGTCACTCACCATTTCTTCGCGCGAATCTGTGCCTCACGTACACACCCCACACGCAGTCACGCCACTCACAGCAGTCGCGTGAGTGTTCACGCGTGTGTTCAACTCGCCTTGCAGAGAGCAATCGCTAGAAGGACCAAATGCTTCTCCAGTTTAGTCTGTTGTGAAATACACCTACCGTTTCTATTTCATTCATGATCTTTAACACATTTGGAATAAGCAACAGCGGATGTAATGCCTGATGCAAGGACATCAGCAAAACTAACTGGATGCCTAAAGAAGTACAAATATTAAGAGCAATGAAGAACAGGACGACAGTTTTGCCGTTACCGGCTTGGACCTTAGCACTAGCAGCTCAGCACACAGCAACCAGTCACTTCCACGGAAGGAGATGTGTGAGCTCCGCAAGAGGACAGCGGGCCCCTTGGCCGTCCTCTTCTTCCTACCCCAGATACGTCATCTTAAGACACCCAGATTATCTTAATCAATAAAGCAACTCATAGATAAAGCACAAATTAAGAAGGAGACGCATTTCATAAAGCCTCTTAGCAGTTTTCAGCAAGCACAACTTTAATGCCAAGGACAGCACCTAACTTGTGGAAACTCACCTTGGTTATCAACGGTCAAAAGACCGTTGAAAGAGAACCCCCGAAAGGGACAGGTCAGCGCCTTCATCTCCTGTAGCTGTCATTTTATATACACCAGTAGAACTGAATATGAAGAGTTAACAAGGCAAACACTTTTCCAAAGTGTTTCGCAGGGGTGGGATGGGGTGTCAATGAATGAATCCTTGTTGCATAAACAAAGATTCCTTTAACATAGGAAGTCTCAAGGAACTGCCCCATTACATACTGTACTCTTAATACTCTATAGGAGCAATCAAGTTCTGCAGATAAATCAAAATACTTCAAGACTAGACAGCCAAAGCAAAAAAAAACCCCAAACTGTACAAGCAGAGACAACAAATAATTGCACCGTAAGTACCGCGCAGTCCCACAGCTCAACGCAGCCCATTTTTCTTCCTGTTGGGAATCTCAGATGTGATGTACAACTCAACCAGAGCTTTAACTTGATTAAATCTAAAAATGCAGAGCGGTTGCACGTGATCGATACCAGCAGTTACGGTGCAGAACGAGGGGAAAAAAAAACAGCTAGAAGTATTATTCTAGGATATTATTAGACAACTTAGAGAAAGCATGTATTTAAACGGTATCCCCCAAAGTGACTTCCGCAAACGCTTCAGCTCTCAGGGTTGTGATTTTGTATTCCGAGGCAGGGGGAGAGCGAAGCGCGGCTCTGACACGACTGCCGTAATCCCATTAGCGCAGCTGCCATATTACTGCTGCCGTCCGTCCATCCAGGGTTTAGCAGCCCCTAGCCTAGTTTGTTCAGCCAATCATCAGAAGAACATCAGGACGTCAAGCACTTAATCATAATACATTGAAATTTTGATGAGAAGAGAAGTAATTTTTGCTAAATTGAAAGATTTTTCACCTCAATGCATTCTCAGTTCTCAAGATGCGCAGCACTGCACTTCTAACCCATTTTCTGTACAGTACCACCCCGACACTTTTAGCGAGGAAGGCCCAGCTTTCAGCTCTAAAGCTTTCCGACAGAAAATTTGTCAGATTGTTTCAGCCGGCCGCCCGCTCGCGTTGCTCTAAAAAAATCTGTGCATCAGCAACGGATTCTGAACACAGCTTGTTTTCCCCACCCAAGTTCATAAACCTCCGCAGGGTAACGAACGGCAACTTCTAGCTCCCCCCCCATCCCTTTTACTTAAACATTTCTATTTTTTGAAGAACGTAAAGAAAGAGTACAGAATACGGCTACATCTTGAAGTCTACCTCCTGCTAGATACGACAGTTGTTTCCAAGTTCCCAGCTCACTCACCATCCCGGTAAGGCCAACCGGGCACTTCAGAAAGAAGGATAAAAGAGGAAGAAAGGACAGCCATCAGAACAGAACCCACCGCGTTTAGTCAAGTATTTTCCCCACTCCGTTAGTCAGTTCGTTATTGACAGTTAACTAGGAGACTTCTAAAGCCCATTTACTGTTTGCAAACGTCGAAGAGGTCTCTCTCGACACAAACACGCACCAGCGGGAGGAGAGGAGGCCCAGCAAAGTTCTCTGATCACCAGCAAAGCGTATTTACCCCTCAAGGAGCGTATTCTCAGTGACCGCAGCTCGAGACTGACGCCTGAGCGTAAGCTCCGGTGCCAAAATTACTTCTCCGCTGCTGTAACGCCAGCCTTTTCACTCATCACATCACGCTCAGCGATATACTACAGTGTAGTGTGATAACGACACGGTACGCCGACCCAGTCGGGCGGAGCTGTTCCAGTTCCTCGGAGGAAGACGGCCCGAAGAGGCTCACCTAGCCCGGCCATCGCCGCGGCGCTCACCGAGGCACCGATACCAGCGGCTCCACACAGCCCTCACCGGGACACGGGCGGCTGCGGGGAGTACCTTCCTCAGGGTTTCTGAGGCAACGTCACCCAGCAAGTCACCTTAATATCAAGCCCAAAATCCCGTACGAAGAAAACCTCACAAGAAATACCTCATCATAAAACCGAGATACAGACACAGCACCTTCACCGTGGCCGTTTCGGCGTTTCACAAAGATCCAACAACCTCGGGAGGCAACAAAGCTACAGGCGTTAAGAGCAACAAGTTGTGTTTCCACGACACATACGTAGCGATCAGTATGCAGCACCGAAAGGCTCACGAAGTTTGCGATGCGGTTTTGGGGGGGATTTTTTGTTTGTTTGTTTCCAGGTTTTTTTTACTTACTGACTGGTAAGAAGCACTATTCCTCCAGTATTTAACAGCCAAGTTAAGAAGCAAATCCTCCTGGACACGGGGCATGCTATTTCCAGAGCAGGCTGCGGTACCTGTTCCCATTCCCATCCCAGCGCACCCCGATCAGAGGAAGCGGCCGCGGCCTCGCCGCAGGGCGGGCGGCCCCACAAAACAGCAGGCAGCCCCACGGCCTAGAAGGTTCCATGCTCCCCCCCCTGCCCCTGAGCCCAGCCAGCCCCTGGGGCATCCCCAACTCCTGCCCGAAGAAAAGCTTAACACCAACAGCCAAAAGTCAGCCTTCGGTAACGCTGTCGTGGGCAAGTCTTGTAAGGGAGGGAACACCTCAGGAAAAAAAAACACAAAAAAAACCAAACAATAAAAAATATCCTGGCACAACTACAGAAAACACCCCCAAAAAAACCCAAACCAACAAACAAACCCCCAAGTCTCTCCCAAACACTCTCTCTTTTCATAGGATATATACATATAAATTAGGAGGCACGCAGAGAAACTTCATACCAACCACAGAGCATCGGAAACAGAAATACGGTAGATCTAACACCGACACAGAAACCGGTAACAAGTTACAATCCTTAGTTCAACCCCTGCTTCTCAAGCAGTTATATTAAAAATAAAACAAACCACTACCTCCGCGATCGCCCTCAGAGCAGCCAGCCGGGAGCAGCCTCTCCCCTCGCAGCCAGGAAGGCAGCAGCCCCTGCTGAAGCAAGAAGCTTTCTGCAGCTTCTGGTACCTTCCACCCGACAGCTGGGTGAGGTGCCAGGGTGAGTTACGGGACCTTTGTGTGATGGGCCCGCTTCCCAATTAGCCCCAGCTGGGCGGTAATTGCCGCTTAAGCAGGCTCCTGGGCTGGAGGAGGCTGTCACACAGCCATCCCCTCAGCTCTGCTGGCAGCTGTGAGGGGGGGTCAGGCCAGGCCGGCCGAAAGGTCATGAAAAACTGAGGAGACGAAGGAAATCCTTTCCCCGGGCTTTTAGAAGGGACACGATGCCCCTCACAGTCCGTTATCCTCCCGCACGGTCACTAGCTAGTTTCCCTCCGCACCCCTGAAGACCCGAGCCAGCTGCACACATGCACCTGCAAGCCAGAGAGAACGATCTTTATTTTCAATATATTGGTTTTCGGTGGAGCAGAGTGAGGCTCGGCCGTCCCCGAGGGCTGCCCGCCCGCCCACAGCCGGCCCTCCCTGAGCCCATCACCCTCCAGGGACGCCTTCCCCCCAAAAAAACCCCCCTCTCCGTCTGCGTTCCGGCAGCACCCCGGTTGGGTTTCAATGGGTTTGCTTTCCAGGTAGCTCAGCGGCAGACGGTCTCCTGCTGGGTTTATTTTTGGGGGTGGCCCAGCCCCGGCAGGCCGAGGAAGCGCTGTCCCTTTGGTAGATATAAAATCACCAACTTCTGCTTTTATACACTCGGGGAGTAAGTCACCGTATTTGAACGACACCTTGCCTGTTTTCCTTCCCACCTGGTTTAGGTACTCCGACATCAGGCATACATCAGGGCACCTGACAGCATTTGCTAAATTAGCTTAGCCTGGGAACAGGTTTAATGCCCACTGACAGACAACGCTCTGCGACTCCCTTTACTTTTTCCCTTCCTTTTTTTGCTTTTCCACGCTCTTTTCTACAAACCAAGAAAAGACCCGATTGGAACATGAATGGGTTTAGAAACTTTCAGCCTCCCCCTCCGCAGCAGGCTAAAAACGCTACCTCGAGCTAAAGTGGTTTTCGTGGCAGCGGTAAACCTTCGCACGCGTTTTCTGCATCCATCGGGACAATTCACCGTAGTTCCCGCATTTTAGAATCTCACGTGCGATCGAAAGGGTCTGCGAATTTCCAAGATTTCAGGGCGCTCCTTTGACCAAATGCAACCAACCCACGGTCACGGGGGCTCACGGGCGCTACGTTTCAGTTACTGTAGGTCACGGAAAGGGGACCGAAAACCCAGAGCTGGCTGTAATTTTGCATATACCACATTTTTATTAGGGGGAATTTTTGCTACTTTTTTAAAAAGCTCCAGCGCCTCCGTTGCGTGCCTCGAGATTGTTTAGAGTATTCAGGTGACTGAAACACAAATACTGAGCTGAGCTGTTAAGCAGCGGACTAACCTTCCAGCTGAGGTTGCATTTGCTTTTAGAAAGTACCCATTTTAGGCTTTCTCTACACCAAACATCAGCTTTACACAGCACCAGCAATCGGTTCGGTTGTTCCGCCCAGCCATCCTCCCCGGTACGTGCTCCGCGTGCGATCCATCGCAACGCACCTCTTCCTACCGCGATCATTTGTGATTCCCTCGCTGAATGCTGCAGAAAGCAAGCATTTTAAAAGAGCTCGCCTCCCGTGTCTATACACTCTTCTCCGCCGGGGACGAGATAATCTTCGTGCAGTCCAGCCCCACGCCAAGGCCCAGCCCCCAGGAGAACTTTGCCGGGGTAAGGACCTGGAGCCGGAGCTGCACCTTTAATCTCTGCTGGCAAACCCCCTTCGCCTTTGGCTGGGAAGCAAGCCCTCCAAAATTACCGTTTCCCTTTTCTTGATTACGGGCCTAAAAATAATTGGCAGCGTGGCAGAAGTATGTTTGTTATCCTACAGTGCGTTATCATCTATTGTGATTCGGTTTCTAATTATACGATCACGTAAGCGGGTTTTTTTTCCAGAGCCCAATTCCGTGTAAAGGACAGACACAGAAGGGGACAGAGTTAAGATTGCACAGTCCTTAATTCTATTAGTTTGTAACTACCGAATGCTTGATTTTGCAACCTAAATAACACCGTAGCATAGTAATTTTTATATATAATCTAGAGACATGTAGTCATTTACGCACTAACTGTAATTACTTTTTCCTACAGTAGCCTACATCTATTATGCAACAGGTTCACTATGCATTACGTTTCATCATTTCACATCAGTGCGAAGACATTTTCGAGCACCCTTGTCCCTTTGATACGGCATACGTGGTTCACTGAAATAGGAAAGTTCGTTTTGATAGATGTTCTCTTTACTCGGCGCTGTGACGCCTAAGCACTACGCTGATTTTCAAGTCGTTCTACTTTTGAACAAATTACTTCTAATCCTTCACAGTAGCGGAAGGTAAAATTAAAAATAAGCTTGAATCAAATTAAAGTTCGAAGAAACCTCGAAAACGGGGAATTCAAAGCAATCTGATTTTTGAAATTATGCCACTAGAATCCATGCCAGCAAAGAGGTGAAGGCAAACGACACGCTGCCCAAAGCGAAGCGACTGCGAGTGTGGGCTGGGAGGGGCATCAGCCTAAACCACCCAGGGAAGAGAAGCTTCAAATATCCTCAAATCCCACCGACCCTCGGTAGGGGACAAAGAGCATCCTGCGGTAGGAAAAGCCTGGGGAACGGGATAAAGAGCGGCAGGCTAGGAAAGGCAGCACCAAAGCACACCAGTAGTATACGAACAGGCAGTAGTACGAGCAGGCCAGAAGATGACCTCTAACGCCGCAGTGGCGTACAAGTTTTTAGGAGGGTTTGTTTTCTCCCCCTTTTACAGGAGAAAAGCGGAAAAGGGTAAGAGACAAAATCCAGTAGAGTTACAGGGGGAAAAAGGAAATGAGAGAGGAGAGGAGGGAGAGGAGAGGAGAGGAGAGGAGAGGAGAGGAGAGGAGAGGAGAGGAGAGGAGAGGAGAGGAGAGGAGAGGAGAGGAGAGGAGAGGAGAGGGGAGAGGGAGAGGGAGAGGGAGAGGAGAGGAGAGGAGAGGAGAGGAGAGGAGAGGAGAGGAGTTCCTGCCGTCCCACACACCAATTGAAGTGTTCCCTGCAACAGGTATTTGTCAAGCCCTAGGTGGAGACCTCATGCCGATTAGACCACATCTGTTAAGAGTTTGTGTCATCTGACAGGCTGAAAAACCGGGTAATTTGAGCACAGCGATGAATGGCTGTTGCACCCAAGAGTCATGGTCGGCGCAATGTGTACGAGGCCAGACATGCTTCTTAGTTCCAGCGATCTCAACTGCTCGTGGTGACTTTGGCTCTCCTGGTAAGGAGGTATCGGGTAAAGCTGAAGGTCTCATATTCCACTCTCTGAAGCACTCAGGTGCTCTCGTGGACTGGCAATACAGGACAGTTTTACCACGGACACGTCCCCGGAGAAACAGAACGACAGGAGCTCTGTTCTGCATCTTCCCACGCCCACACCAGCACCCTTCTTCCAATCGCCATGGTGGGTGTCCCCTCTCCAGTTTCGGTTCTCACTCCAAGCCGTGAGTCTGGCACCCCAGAATCCTTCACGTCCTTTTGGACATACTTGGATTTCCAAATACGTCCAACCATATTTCGGGGGGAAAAAAAAAAAAAAGAGCTTGAAGAGGAAAAGGAGGACTTGCAGTTCCAGGCATCATTTTACAGACAGGTCTTTTACCAACAGAGAATTGTACGGAATAAAGGGATTTCAGGGGGACCAATAATGGCACGCCATCAGGAAAATTACCGTGTGACTGCTGTACGTTGCTCGATGATACGCGACTTTGACGGAGATCAGTTAAATCACAGTAAAAGACGCTCCTGCACGCTTTCTTTTCGTATCAGATAATGGGTTAAGACGACCGATTCGTTCATGCACGCTCAGAGGCGCGGCAGGACAGCAGTACCTAAGTGCCGTGGCAGATAACACTGAGCGGGACACTTGCAACAGGAGAATCGGTTCTCAGACAAGGACGTCGGGACAGTCCGAGGGTTAGTGACGTAGCACTGCTTTGACTTTCGAGTGCAGCGAAGTCGCTAGATATAATCCAGCCCTCCGAAGCATCTACAACGTCAGTGAGAGGATATTCCGTCTCTCCTAGTAAAGGTGTTCTTTAGATTCTTCGCTAAATCATAAAACTGGTATTGTCTAATACAGCATTCACAAGTTTTAGTATTGCCAGCCTGTTTCTATGTAACCAGACATACACTCAGCTCAAGTCCAAAGCACGAAACGACCTTAATTTTATGTTGCCCTGTAAACATCACAATTATCACTGTATGTTTTTCCTGCTAATGGGTTAGGCAGCTTGCAATTTCAATGGATTAGACGTATTTCCTAGGGAACAGTTAGTAAGAGGGGGGTTTATCCCCGTTTCCTTTATTTTACCGACAGAAACACACTCACATAAAATCTCAACGCCAAATATAAACAGGATTCCTCTTTGACATCTTTTGGTTGTTCAAAGGGCCAGAACTGAACCCTAGTGCGATCCCTATCCTGCTGTACCTCCAGTCATTTCTTTCGTACTCTGAACAACTCCTAACCCGTCACTCAGGTCCTAATACAGTTAACCTGAACCTGTTCCTCTGAAGCCAACTTGATTTTACAGCGTGGAGGGTCATCAGAAAGGGCAACGCCCCGCGCCGACACGCTTGCGGTGCCTCAGGAGGGCAGTCCGGGGTAGTAGACCCTGCTGCACACGTGGAGCTCGAGCATCCTAGCTTCCGCAGAGGCTGGAAGAAGGGACCAGCCGAACGGGCAACGGGAGACCCGCAGACGGGTTCATTTAATCACGGATCCGTGTCACAACATCAACCCGGCACCCTGGTCTTTCCCTTCGATACTATTTTTGTTGCTTTGTTTCTTCCACAGATGAAGTGTTCTGATGCAAGACGCTTTGGTTTGCAAATTTTATTAATACAGCTGTACTTTTTAATGCGAGGATAAGCGTTGAAATTTTCTTTTGACAAGAGGAGTACAGCCTTGACAACTAGAAGGAAAAAAAGTGGAAATAACTCATGTGACTACTCATGAGAGAAACAACATCCATCCTATTCCAAACACGGCCGTCTCCAACGGTGTAATTTACAATAGCTTGGCTTTTTGTTCGGGACATTCTTAAGCTTTACGTAACAAATTTCACCGGTAGCTGACTGCAGTACTCGACTCGGCAAGGTGTACTTTAAGCACAACGTCAATGGTACAACTCGGGTGTTTAAGGTAAAACACAGTTCGTGCTAAAACAGGTTCGCAGCTCACAGAGGCAAACGATGGCCTCAGTTCTGCAACCGCCCCCAAATACATATTTAACATAAAGGACAGATGCACAGATCTCTTAAATTAACCGAAAGGCATAGCAAAAACTCCACAAATACAGCTTCAGTTCTAACAGCGCCTTCAGTGGCTTCCGCCGTCGAGCTGAAAGGCGGGACTAGCCTGCGGGACCTCCGAGAGGCCCCAGCGTAGTGGGAATTCAGCATGTTGCCGATTTCAGCTTCCATTAAGGGCTATCGTGGTAAGCGCGTTGCGATAACAAACCAGTCAGTACAATGGTTTCACGCGGCTGCATTCGCTTCCCTTTTGTTTTGTACTCTCCCCAGCCTACTCTCCTTTCCCTCCTACGGATGCAAGGGATGCTTGGTAAAGCGGGAGGCTGGCAGTGATTTATAGAGCAATTGATTGACTTTAGCCACCGCTGCGTTCTTTACCTTGGTCTTGAGCGGCTCTGTGCATTTATTCACGGACTTCTAAACTCCTGTGATGGTCACCCAGTAAGCTGTACGTACGCTATCTTACCAAAGAGCAGCAAAAATTCAAATAAATACTAGACTCTACCACAGCCGTAGTTCAGAAACGTGTCTGATGAGCGATTTCTTTCTAAACGCAATTAAAAAGAATTCTAAATAGAGTGGACAAAGTGCACAGGGAGACAGTAAAACAACTGTAGTAGCCAATTTTTTTCACGGGCGATTTCCGCGTGCTAATTCAGGCCATTACATTGTCATTTCATTCTCATGTAAAATGAATAACCCCGCGAGAAGTCAATTCAGAATGCTCCGCAGAACGCAGCGGTCTGGACGTGCCGGATCCTTCCCCAGCGGTGCACTCCGGCGCGGGGCGGGGGCTGCTCCGCTTTGCCCCTGGCTGCCCTATGACTTTCTCAATAAGGCAAACGGTCCCCGCATTTGGAACCGCCGAGCCGAAAGCAGCCCGTTGGGTCTAGCAGGGCTTCCCGTCCCTTCGCCTCCATCGGCGGCTCGTGGCAACCGCTGGTTATTAAGCACCATTAACGGTGATAAATGCAAATAAGCGGCAGCCTCCCGTTTCCCGCGCTGCTGAGGAGCGAGCTGAAGGTTTGGAAGAAGCAGAAGGGAGCTGTCACTGAGGGTCTCGGTCGCTGCTTGGAAGGATGCCGCCTACCTGGTTCCAGGAGTAAGTTATGTGCAAACAAGAGCCAGGTTTCATGAGGATCCCCGGTGCCCGGGGTCTTCGTGGCCA
This sequence comes from Aptenodytes forsteri, assembly GCF_000699145.1. Lineage (NCBI taxonomy): Eukaryota > Metazoa > Chordata > Aves > Sphenisciformes > Spheniscidae > Aptenodytes > Aptenodytes forsteri. The sequence goes on along the minus strand of NW_008795677.1, from coordinate 244,654 downwards.
GGCCTTGCCTTTACTACCTAGAACTTCTCCCCCCCCCACCCCAATGCTCTTCATCTGTCCTGCTGGTACTGCCGGCTGCGCCTCGTACGGATTGCCAATAAACCGGAGAGATCCCTGCTCATTTTTCTCCCTCCTAAAACCAAACTTAGCTACTAAAATCAGACATTTTTTTTCCTTCCCGTTTCCAAGCGGGGAAGGGAACGGCAAGTGCCAAAATACGTGGGGGTGAGGGAGGCGGCTGTTCTTGTGGCGTTTCCAGCCGGGGTCAGAAGCAAACCCACACAAAGGCCTTTTGGCTTAAGTTACCCAGCCCAAACTTCCAGCGGGTACGGGGGCTGACAAGCTTAGATACTCCTCCAAACTTTGAGATGCCTGTCCCGACTGCAGGCCCCTGAGATTTCCTCGTCAAGGGTACCGCCGGCTTCTCAGTGAAAAAGAAAAAAACAAACAAACAAAAAAGGAGCAGGATGGGATTTATATTTGGATTTATGTTTGAGTACACACATGCGACGCTAATCTGATTACTCGCCGGGAATCCTCCTTTGCAACAGCTTTTTCTTTATTAATCTTACCGCAGGAACATCACAGCCTTAGCAGGAAAGAGCAAATTGAACGCAGCGGCCCCGCGTCCCGCCATTTCCGCCTCTCCCGTTTTCAGGGGACGCGAAGGGCTGGTGGCGTGAACCCCCCCGGGGACCCCAGCAGCTCGGCCGTGCCGCTCCTCGGCCGCGCCGACCCAGCCAGGTAGAGAGAACGTCAAACAGCCCCCGCGACCAACTTCACCGTTCCAAATGTAAATTAATGCAGCAGCCGCCGCAAGCCAGAGCTCTCTTCTTGCGAGGGGACAGGTGCAAGCGGAAAAGCGTCGCATACAGCAAGAGCGGGAGCGGCCGCTTGAAAACTGCTGCAGTACGTTAACCGAGGTTTTATTCGTGCCTTTCGGTGCGCCCTGCTACAGCGGCGATGCGCCGCAATCCGTACGGCGGTGGCCCCGCGTCCCGCCCCACCCCCCAAAGCGC
>NW_008795677.1:230941-242538 GCF_000699145.1 Aptenodytes forsteri | reverse complement strand
CCCCCCCACTCTCCCCCCACAGCCAGCCCAGGGGTGCAGGGGCAGCCACAGCCCGGGCCTCCCCCGGCAGCGGGCTGCACCCCCTCTAGGGGCTTTGCTTTAAATGACGACATCTCGTTGGACCTTCCCGTTCAGCCTGAAGTTTCAAAATACGGGAATAAAACCGTGGCTCGGGGTTCTAGAAAAATGGGGATACTTTCCGGTGCATTTATCATCGTCCTCCGCTCTCTTGATTGCGCAGAAATGCAGGCAGGGTTGTAAACTGCTGAACGCCTTTTGGCCGTTATCTGGGTGGAACATGAAGGGGGAAGAATTATTCACCACTGCTTCCATTCAGATATTTTAAGGCCAGGAAGGAACCTATAACGAGAGGGTCTGATCTCCCGCATAAGACAGGAATTTCTGGGGATGCAGTTCCTGTCGGTGACTCCTATTGCAAACCCCAAACAGCTGGTGGAGCTACGATAGACACGTCAGAAAGACCATTTGAAATCCTGGAGTTGAAATGAACCCATTAAATCCCTGGGCAAGTGGTTCCCAGGGTTAATTAGACTCACTTATCTCCCGGCTTTAGCCACGGGAGCTTGCTGCCCCCCTGCCTGCCCGGCCGAGGAAACCTTCGCTCGCTTGCATTTAACTATGGCGCCATGTCAGAAATCCTCACCAAAAATACCCGTCTAGTCGTACAGCGATGTGCCTGCTAGCGTCTTAAACAAAGCGATCCCTTTATTCAGCAGAGAGGAAATTCCCTGCTTCACTCAAGTTGCTTTCCAAAAATAGTTTTCTTCTTTAATACAAGGTGTAAGAAAACCCTTAACCAAAAGCATTCCTCCACAGAACGCGGGCTCCCTCCCTGCCCCAGGCCGGAGAGCCTGCTCCAGCTTGTGTAATCTTATCAGCCCTCCCGCTTCCCAGTGCTACCAGCTAAAATCCGTCTTTGGAAGCACGGGCTCAAAAATCGCCATCATTTCTATTGCATCAGGGAGATGCTAAATTTACTCCTACCGGCTAATTAATTTGAAAGCGACTTAGCCTTGTTTGCACCAGGATTTAGCCAATACCTTTAGCCCCACCTCCAGCTTCACGTCCCTGCAGCCTTTCCTTGCCCACACTTTGGCAGCGGGGTGCTCAGCCGGATCCAGCTGCAGGCTGATGTTTTTCGGAGGGCTGTTTGCCAGCTGCCCCGAGGGAACCTCCCGGCCCCGCTGGAGGAGCGGGCACTGGTGCCAGCCCGGGGCCAGGGGTGGGAGCCCGGGGTGGAGGGAGAATAAAGCCTCCCTTTGAACGGCAACTCGTTTCAGGTTATTGTCACAGCTTGCTAGGGGCGAAGGTGTTGCAGGGATGAGGAGGCAGAACGCAGCCCCTCCGTGTCAGAACCACAAAGAAAGAAATGGATGTCTTCCAGCCAGCTGGGAGAGCTGGCACTCACTCCACGTGTGTTTCTCCCATAATCAGCGTATTACATTTATTTCACTCATTCTTGATTTTTACCTAGCTCATAGGCTGTGCCGTAATCTTCACTTAAGCATTACCTAGCACCTAACCAAGGCCGAAAGAGGCTTTGTGTTTCACAGCAGACCAGAAACCGTTCACGCAGCTTTGAAAGGAGGAGCGCAGCTTTTTCTAAGACGTGGCCTGTCTTTTACTCAACAAGAGACACCGGCTGCCTGACGGGGAAAACTGTTATTTCTCATTTGCGGACCGGCACAGATGCAGATGATGTTTTTACAAACCCAAACAAAAAAAAGAGTTCAGACTTCGAGGAGCATAAAACTCGAGCCAAAACACACCTGCAAGGTACGCCTTTCTGTTCGCTACAAGCACTTTCATCCTGCTTACCTGTATTTTTTCCATTATCACTGTACCTCTCCTAGTATTTCCAGAAGCGAGTCCTGCCCACGTCACCTCCGTCACGCAAGGGCGCATCTCCTCCTCGGATCCCGACGGGGCGCCCCGTGCCGCAACGCCTTGCGTGCGTCCAACGGCTTTATTCCTGGGAACTACCAGCACACTTCCAGCCTGCTGCAGGCTGGCACTGCAGCCGAGGAGCTCAGGAACTCCAGGGCTGGGGATAGACTGGATGGATCCGGCGGATAAGGAGGGCTGAGAAGCAATACTAACTGGTAGTAGGTGGTGGGAAGCGGGTACTTAGTCGATGAGAAGGGTGGAGCGGAGGGAATTAGTGGAAAACCAAGACAGGGGAGAGGGCAGCAGTGCTCTGGCCATGACTAAGTTTCAGTTTGAAGTCGGCGGTATTTAAAGGTGCTGTTGGAGGGTGGCTCCAAGGGAACCTTGTGACCCTGTTCCCGTCTTAGATGGCACCAATGATCCTGTTCACATTCCGGGCTAGTTTTCCCTCCTGTGTTCTTGCGAGTCCATTTTACCACTTACCTCCAAAATAATGAAGCTTTTTTTCTCCTTTCCTACCTCCCAAGCCTTTGCCAGGTGGAGGACTTCCCTCACCTCTGCGCTCGGGTACAGCCCATTCCCGGTGTGGAGCTGCTGGGGGGGCGGGTGGGGGACAGTCAAGGACATAGTAAAATTCCCAGCGGGTCCTAGGAAGTTAATCTAGCACAAAGAAGCTCCCAATGGTTTTGATTGCGGAAAACCCTCTCCTGACCCCAAATCATCCAGAGAGGTTCAACCTCGGGCATGGGGACAGCCCAGAAGAGCCCCAAGGCACCCTGTCCTTATTTTGTTTCTGTGGTTGCAGCAAACTTCTCGGTCAGAGGCAAAAAAGAGCAAGCTCTGGTAGGCAGTTAGTGCCTCCTGGCTGCAAGGAGGGGAGGAGGAAACCAGCCCTGCATCCTGCTGGTGACCAGGGCAAGGCCCCAACGTACAGGGTGAAACAATACAGATTGGTAAAGAACGATCCAATTTTCTCAGTTCCTCTGTTGTCTTTCCGACGGCGACAGCGCTTTGGGCATGGTTTCCCAGCCAGCCTGTGCCCTGCTCGAAGAGGAGGACTGATACTGATGCACGTAGTGATTCAGCACTGCTCGGCTTGGAATAACTGAGGAAGGCACGAAAGGACGACATTCATCTACGTCAATTAAAGCTCTTTGGGGACCTTGCTTCAGCAGAGGATCATGTGTGCTGGTGACCTGCCTCTCTGCAGTCCCACCTTCTGCGCCACGTGCCCTGCTCCGCAGGACGTGCTCAGTGCGCGCTGTCCTTCGCCTAACGCTCCTTTGCAAAGCATCCTCCAGCTGGAAGGACATACACCCCCCCGTCATCTCCGCCGGACCCGACGCGTAGCCCAGGAGCTGTAGCCCAAACAGGTCAGGTGCACGGTACGCGCATGTGAGATGCTAACACCAGCCAAGAAAAAAAAAAACATTGAAACTAGATCTCACTCTTCTTAACTTCACTGGAGCACAGCCCGCTTTTTCACTGCTGGTCCAGCCTCATGTTTCCATGTCAGAGGTACAAAAACGGGCCAAAAGTGAGAGGGAGGTGTCTGGTGGAAAAACAGCGGTCGGCTGGTGTGTGACGGCTGCCACAGATTCAGCTCTGAATGGCCTCAGCAGGGACAGACAATCCTCTCTCCTGTCCCCACCGAGGCTGCTCGAATGCCATGTTTCTAAGCCCTGGTACTTGGCTTAGGCTTCAGCCGGAGGTCTGTGCCAGCGGGAGCTGGGGATGCTGCTGGAAGAGGAGCACGAACAGAATCGGAGGGGAAAACATCTGACTGAAAATGAGATGCAGTGCAGAATGGTTGTGATTTTCAGGACCGCCTAAGGGTCTTGGATGACCGATTGCTATGTAATTGGGCATTATAATTTTCTAGGCATCTTTGAAAACCTCTGCCAAGACTTACAAACCATTAATTTTCACGACCAGCTTTGGGGAGCAGCCTGTTCTATCCCAACACATGGTACAAGCTTCACCTTAATGAAGAAAACCTCTTTTCTGCTCCAAGCATTGAGTTTCCGTGACTAGGACACCTCTATTTCTAAGCTGCCGTTGTGTCCTCGGTTATATTCTCTCTATACTTTTGATACTCACTCTAGTATTGTTCCATTTCGTATTGATATCTGCAGGTCCTGGATTAAATTGCATTCCTGTGCACAGCCTAACAGACCTCCAGCCTTATTTCCACCATTTAATGTACCCTCCGCCGTCCCTGGGAGTTCGAGTCCCCTGCCAGCACGGCTTTGCCCTTTTGCCTGCTTTTTCACGCGGGCAGTGATTTTACACTCCAGTTCTTTTTGGATGAACAGCCTGTAAAATTCATATAGCCAATTTTCTTGCTGAAATATTTCTGGTATTGGGCCACAAGCACTCTACCGTTATCCTCTGAACAGCCTCCACTCCTCAAAGCTCAGGGTTTCTTGAGGGATGTTATTCCCAGGCCTAAAAAACAGGGGCCAGGTTACCCAGCCCTTCCGACTTTGTACCTGACGGGAGGACCCCGAGGTCTTCCTCGTCGCCTGCCGAAGCAGTTCAGGGGTTCAGTGCTCCGGTATCGCAACGGTTAGCAGAGAATTAACAGCTGGACAACGGATAAATGAGCTTGACCCCATCCTTGCCAGTCTCTGTGTGAGGGGAGTGATGCTGTGTTACATATACAGATCATCTACTTTGACACCCGTGTCAGATGAAGACAAAATTCGCAGAGCGCTGCGGCAAGCAGCATGGCTGCTCTTTCTTGTTATGCCCTCCGTTGCCTTTTGTTTTTTAAACAACGCTACACCGCCAGCAAAATCCCTCTGGATAAGAGCCCTCCTCTTGTTATTTTAATTTGCTAAACGTGACTGGCAAAAGGCTGAGCTGGATTCTCAGGTAGCATCATCTGTATCGCTCCCTTCAGTTAAAAAACAAAACACAAAAACACCAAACCATCAATCCATACTTTCTAAAGCTGCGCCCGTGAGACAGCCTGCAAGATATTTTGTGGCAGCTGATGCCCCGCAGCCCGTGCTACAGCTTTGCAGCGCAGCCACGCAACGCGATGCACCGCCTCGTAAAAAAATCATCTTGTGTGGCACGTTCGAGAAGAGCGCTGCCTGCAGACAGGTCTGCAGACAAAGCAGGGGCACCATGGAAACTGCTCGAGAACAAAGGCGCCGCAGAAAGGGTAGAAACGGCAAGCTGTGCCGCGACCTGCGAGGCATGCCCAAAGCACTTCTCTCGGCCTTGCGTTCACCTCCCAAAGCCGCAGCCCCCCCCCACCGACGCCGAACTGAACCGGCACCTGCCCAGGGATTTCAGCGGGGTCAGGGTTTCGCTTCCTCGCCTCCGATAAAGAAAACGAATCGGGAATGGGGAGGAGCAGATACTGATTTTGCACAGAATTGCGTTTTCTATCTCCAAGGTGATGATGTAAAGTAGGGCAGCCCATGGGAAATACAGAGAAAGAGCGTTTACTCTTTAGTAGGTGTCACTGAGGACTGAAGAGCCTACCAGAAGGGATAATAAAATAGGAGTTAAAAGAAGGACTTTGCACGCTACAGGCTCAGGGGCTGTTTCAGACATTTCAATTCCTGCTTATCCTTCCCCCCCCCCCCTCTTCCCTGGGTACCGAGTGCTGGTGCTGCTGGAGACGGGGTGCCGAGCTAAAGGAAACCTCAGTCCCAGTGGGTATATGGCTGCTCTGACTTGTTCTTCCTTTTAACATCTGCTGTTAGCCAAATCTTGATCTAATTTGTTTTAAGACAATCGTATGGAGGGATACAGCTCGTTCCAGCTAGCGGAGGCCATACTGTACCTTTTTCGTCTAGTGGTCGTGGCGGAGCCTACAGGAGGGTTCAGACTGTACCGGCGGGAAGCTGACATGCCAAGTCCAACACGCGCTTTCTCCTTTCGTTAGGGAGCAGCTGAAACGCAGTGTAACTCCAGCTTTCGGTCTAGAAATTTTGAAGAACAATTATATTTACTCGTAAGTGGGAGATGATGTCGTATTTCTAGAACTTGGGGGTTTTCCCCCCACGTTACATTTTGGTGCCTGTGATAAGTACCAGGAAACAACCCCTAGCAATTCCCACACTGCTTGTACTGATGTCAAGAAGCCACTGCGTGACATTGCCAGTTCTTTTTCCTCTCCGGTGGCTCTGAGTCTCAGTGACAGATGACTACAAAACAGATGGGACCGTGGCAGAACCTCATCAGATGGACCCGACGGGCCTCAAGCTGCCCACGGTAATGCATAGATTTGTGTCACGTAATGCTGGGCTTTGTATTTTGATATTGAAAGGCACACGGCTTCAGTCTTTCATCTTGTCCTGTCCTAATGCCAGGATCTTTGTTTTGATTTGATATCACACAGAAGAGACACTTAAGAAGCTGCATCTATATTTCTGCGTCTCTGTCAGCTTTCTGTGGTAAGCTTCAAAATAGCAAGAGAGACTTCTCTGCTCCATGAAAAGGCTTTTTGAATCACCATATTTACAATCAGACCAAAAAACTCGAATTTTGACCGAAACGATTATTTAGTCTCGCTAGATTTTTGTCATGTGTGCTTCTTTCTTTGCTATTTTCCCCCACGTAGAATTATTTAATAGCCATATTACTTCGGAAATATCTGTTTGTATTTGGCCATAGCAATGCATTTGACACCTCCATTCAGTCCGAGAGGTCCCTGCAAACTCTTGTGCGAGCAGCTACAGCAGGGCGGCATCATTGCAAAATAACGTCTTTACTTTCTGACTAAATTACTCCTTGCCTTTTCCACAGCAGACACGGGATGTTTCCAAGAGATACTGCAGTCAACACAGCTGAGTCAGCTTGCTGAGGCCAAGAATATTATTCAGCTTCTCCGTGACCGGCGGCCGCGCGTGCGGCCCCCCGCAGAAGGGCCTGTCCTGACCGGTGCGAGGAGCAGGCAGCAGCTCCCAGCACTCAGCACCTCGCAGCCACAGATCCCAGGTCACTCTCCTTCAGGATGTTCACACCTCTTTTGCAAGGTAGATCTAGAAGAATATCAGAAACAACAGGGAGGTACAGCACCACAAGGAATACATTCGCTGGGTATTAGCTACCAGGCTTTTTTGGTGGTATTACTATTCTATGTGTGTAATTCTTATTTTTTGCATCACCACGTGTTGCCCGCTCTAGCTGCGCGGTGTCGCAGTGCTGCTTCGAGTCATCGCCCTAATCTGCAGGCGCTCCTTCACGTAGGAGGTCTCCCTTGGCGCTGGGACACTGCCGAGGCCAGGAAAGCCTGTCCCAGCACTCCCCTGGGAGTCACGCTTTCCCTACGCTTCTCCAAGGCGATCACGGCAAGGGAGGAAGGGATTGCACTGCCTCTGCCAGGGGAAAGCAGAGCCTGTCTCACCAGCTCGCCCCGCTCCATCACGTCTGGCTCAGGAAACATCTTGGTATGCTAAGAGAGGTGAACGCCAAAAAACCCGAGAGCTGCTTTCGCTTTGGAAGCTGAGATGCTCGGCCAAACCATTGCTGGCGTCGGCCAAGTCGTCCAAGGGTCTGGCGGACCAGCCTCTCTCGGGAGGTTTCTGGTACGTCCAAGCTTTAGGCGCGATGCAAACCCCATGAGAACAGCTCCCCTGCGGTATGCTGTCACTTCTAATTCCCATCATGGCTAAAACCAGACAGCGCTTAGATACAGGGGAAAAAAAAGAAAAAACTGTTTTCAAAATTAACCCTTCAAACCTGGGTTGGGACCTCCCGGTAGCGTCCCCGGAACAGCTTCCGCCCTCCCGTCCGCAGCCAGCCGGTGGCTCCGATCCCCTCGTCCTTCCTGCTCCTGCCACTGCCAGGTTCAACCCCTGTGTGCTGCTGCCTGCAGCGTTCGGGTCTCCACCCGTACACAACAGAAGCACCAGCCTTTGCTTTCCTACCTCTTGCACTGAGATAGCAAAAGCCATTATATTTAGGAAACGTTTCAAGCCAGGTACTCCCGACTTTTTATTGTAAACTCTCTGCTTCTCAGTTTCATTTTTGACACGGCTTGTTTGACTCCAACTCCATTCGGCCACAGGCAGCGCGACAGCAGCGCGCCCCTTCCCAAGCCCGTTTCATGCGTTTTCCAAAGAGGCAAAGCGGCGGATGAGAGCGCCATCACGATTTGCAACGGTGGCGATTGCCGATAGCAGAACAACAGTTTGATTAATGTCTGCCCACACAGCAGGACACGCTGTCTGCCATCCAGCAGCCTTCACATTGGGCTAGCAGAGAGAAATAATATTTTCCCCATCAGGCAAGCTGTCTTTTTCCAGCACGGGATGCCACTCTAACGTTGCAGAAACACTACCCTTCTTCTCAGCTTCGCCTACCGCCAGCTTTCAAGCAGGAATACCTCAATTTCCTCACATAAATTGCCACCTCACATCCGAAGGCCGAGTTGTCGTCTCCATATACGATGTGACCGCCCTTCAGCATTAGCCAATACAGCTACACCTCCCTGTTGTGAAAGCTCCAGCCATTCCTTTCCGATACGAACTCCTCAGGAAGGACTCTCTCTTCCGCATGCGCTGTTCGATGCCTACCAGCTGCTATTCCTTTCCGATACGAACTCCTCAGGAAGCTCCCTAAGGAAGGACTCTCTCTTCCGCATGCACCGTTCGATGCCTACCAGCTGCCTGAATGTATTTGATCGTTCCTTAAAATCGTTGCTCTCGCACATCAAGGAGGCGAGTATACGCAATTTAGGACAAAATAAACGTGGAGTACCTGACCAACAAAGGAAGAAAGTACGAGTTAAAGAGAGCGGGCCACATTGCACATTGTCAGGTTTCCCTAAAGGAAAGAGTCCAACCCAACCGCAAGGAATATGTCCCCAGCCACGGTAAAATACTTTGACAACAAATGGGATATAAAGTACAGCCCAGGAGTCGTAATCAGGGCATCTGAAACAGGGGGTGGTGCCAAACTCAGATTTAAAAACCACAAGACGCCTCTGGGTGTCTCTCCCTGCTGGAAGCTGCGGATGACCCATTCTGCCACTGCAGCTGTATCTATATATAGTTGCACAGAGAGAGATATATATGGCTATAGAATTATATATATAGATATAGCCCAAACCCAATTAGGCTGCACAGCTGCCTGTTTCGACACCCATATAACTTTAAATATTTTGCCCCCGATTCAAATTGTATTATTCTGTTTTTTCCATCAGCGTAAGAGCGCGGCAACGGACCTGGCAGAGAGCAGTAAGGTTTGAGACACGCTTGTGGTAAGGAGGTGATGAGAGCGTTAGAGGGAAAGGGGTTCACCTTTAATCCTGGCATCCAGGAAACCAGTGACAAAGAGAGACCAGTAACAAAGAGAGAAGGAACAGGCATAAAAGTAGGACAGGAAAGGAAATAGAAGATTATGTGAACCAATAAGAAAAGGGAAATTATTTCCCTCTTGCTTAAAGTTTTCAAGAGACTCACTGTGTTTTTTCCACAGTTGTGATTTTTGGCCTAAGAGCAGTTCTGGTGTAAACGCAGACATCGGGTGCCCGGCTGGGCGGCCACGGGCAGGGCAGGGAGTGGGATCAGGGCACGGACCCGAGCTGCCAGCCCAAGACCCTCGCCACCATCTCCAAGACCAACGCTTAGCGAAAAGCATAAAACACTGAGTAAATCCGCTCATCTCAATCATCCGGCTCTTCTAAGAGCAAAATAAACCACTGTCAAGTGGAAAATCCAGGAGATGCGGTTGTTTGATACTCTCTCCATCAGTCTAGGCGCAGAGTTTAATCTACCTTTTCACATCTGACACGAGAGGTGAATCCAACACAGACCAGAAAACACCTCAGGGCTACTGCCGGGAGAAGATGGGGGAAAATTATTTGAGGATGAATTGTGGTGGCATAAATAATAAGCTTTGCAGTGCATGTTTCAGTGCGAGTCAAGAAATTTCAGTGGATTCAAAATTCAGCTTTCAGTTTTGAGAGTGTTAAATGTCAGAATAAAAAAAAGAAAAAGATTTCTAATATCAAAGCAGCATTGTATGAAAGAGATAAATCATACCTGAAACTTTAACCAAATTAACGGATAGATGTTTCTGTACCTGCCACAGCATAAGACACTAGAAGCAAGAAAGTCTACAGCTACAACATGGAGAATAACAAAGGAAAAGGTAACATAAAAGGAGGCAGATGGAACTGGCTTCTGCCTTTTCATTAACCGTGACCTAACTTTGCTTTTGGAGCTGTACTCAAACGCGGGCTCCCGTTAACACTCTGCACTGACAGGGAGAAGAGGCGAAAGGACCGGCCCGTCCTCCGTGCTGACTGAATCACGTTGGTTTTACAGCAGCGGATGCCCCTGTAGCGAGCACGCAGCACGGCTGAGCTCACCTCTGCCTGCCTCCACGCACAAGAACCTGTCTGCACTGAAAAAATGCCACATTTCCTTGAGGCTACGCCAGGTAAAAGCCACCGTGAAGACAGACTTTAGCTTATAATCGGTGAGAGAAAATTCCCACCTTGTAAGTCACCTTGCAGTAAGATTGAATTTATTTTCATACAAGAATAACTGATATATATTGCTTGCCATCAAGGAGGAAATTCAGGGCTTTTGGTTTTAGAATAAGGCTCTTTTTGGTGAGTGCGAAGTTCAGACTAGACAGCATAGCCCATTTCTGAACCAAGGTTTTATTAGCCTGGCTTAAGTGAGCCAACAGGTCAAGTGCACTTCGCATTTGTGCACGTGGAAGAGGTCTTCTAGGCTAAGCCTTGCAAGGAGTCGTCTACTGAGGCACCAGATATGATGGGCAAGAACTGAGGGAGCGGCTGTATTCCCAAAATACTCACCAAAGAAGTACTACACAAAACGCTAGGAAAGAAAAAGCCATTTTTCCATCACAAAACCCCATTTCAGTGTGTAGCAGGCAAGGGAAAGGAAAGGAAAGCAAGCAGAAATACCAGCCACGGTGGGGAAAAAAACCAAACCAAATGAGAAAACTGCAGAAAGCACGAAAGCAAAAAGGTATTCAACCATGTCTGCTCCATACATTATTCAGAGGGTGGGAGAACCGGAACACGCTCCCCTCTGCAGAGACAAGGAGTCGGGGAGCTTCCTACTTTTATATTCATTATGCTCTTTTGCTTTCGGCGACAAGGGAGAAAGCGTGTAACCCGCATCCCACATATCACGATGTGTGCTCCCACCACCAGTTAGCGGAGATCTCTCTGTTGATGAAACTTCTGCGTTTATCTGGTCTGTTACCGACTGTGAAGAGTAATTCAGTGCCAAACTACCCAAATTTCTCTGTGGACAGCTCTGCTGACTGAGGCAAGGGGGGTATTCAACCCAGATGCAAGTAGTTTTAGCTACCCTCCGAGTAGTATTTTCCCAGCTTGATAACCATCTCTCCTGAACGTACTAGAAAAGCATCTTTCTGGTCCATCACAGGCAGATGAGAGCCAAGGCTCGTGGCTGGTGCCCTGGGACCCTGCGTCCCAGCACCTCGCAGGCTCCCTGGGTACCTGGGAACATAGGGGACTTTGTTTCCCCCCCAAATTACGTATATAGCTTCGCCTGTGTGATCAGGTGCGTAAGGCATAGCAAAACCCACTGGATGCAAAGCTGCCCTAAGCTTTGCGTTGCGCCCGCAGAGCAGGACAGCGTGTAGCAGCTTTGCCCTCTGCTGGCCAGAGCCTCCGTGGGGTCCCCGGGGAGGCCCCACAGCCCGGCCCCAGGAAGGAG